>NC_030436.2:13922500-14012500 GCF_001660625.3 Ictalurus punctatus
TAATCTCTCACAGAGGAACAGGTTGTTCTTAAAAGCAAGCAGGCTTATCCATCTGCACTACATGTTTATGATGATGACCTAATTATAACGTCATCAACGATTACAAAATAGTGATTCGGTTTCAAAATAGTGTCTTGATAAGGCATAAGAATTTCCTAATGGAATTCAGTAAAGGGGCCAGCAAGGAATTGGTGCTCACAAGTAACCATTTTAAAATATCATAACACTGTTGAAGTCTCAAATCCAATTGGCCTGAAGGCTTTGATGACTTTTCTATAACAGCAGTTCTGTCAATAGCACAAATCAATGTGTATATTAATGCCCTTGTACTAATACATTAGAACAAGAATACATTATTGTTTCTATATTAACAATATTTTAGTTGCAGAATGTCCTGGTACTTAGTATACAGTACATAGGGACTTGTACTGTATAGCAGACACTGCACATCAGACATGTTCACAAGTCCAAGTCAAGTCTCAAGTCTGTGAGGGGTAGTCCAAGTCAAATCTCAAGTGTCTGAGGTGGAGTCCAAGTCAAGTCTCTGAGGTGAAGTCTAAGTCAAGTCTCAAGTCTCTGAGGTGGAGTCCAAGTCAAGTCTCTGAGGTGAAGTCCAAGTCAAGTCTCAAGTCTCTGAGGTGGAGTCCAAGTCAAGTCTCTGAGGTGGAGTCCAAGTCAAATCTCAAGTGTCTGAGGTGGAGTCCAAGTCAAGTCTCTGAGGTGGAGTCCAAGTCAAGTCTCAAGTCTCTGAGGTGGAGTCCAAGTCAAGTCTCAAGTCTCTGAGGTGGAGTCCAAGTCAAGTCTCAAGTCTCTGAGGTGGAGTCCAGGTCAAGTCGCAAGTCTTTGTTTTACAACCCCAATTCCAAAAAAAACCCTACTTACTTTTCCAGCCTTTTGTTTCCCCACCCCAACTTTTTTGAGACGTGTTGCGGTCATCAAATTCAAAATGACATTTTTTTTTCTTAAAATGGTACATTTCCTCAGTTTAAACATTTGATATGTTTTCTATGTTCTATTGTGAATAACATACGGGTTTATGAGATTTGCAAATCATTGCATTCTGTTTTGATTTCCATTTTACACAGTGTCCCAACGTTTTTGGAATTGCGGTTGTATTTTGAGCGATAGTTCTTTCAGCTAGTTATTGTAATTAACAGTGTATGAGGCTAAATCAATGATCGATTATTAAAACTGATTACTTCAGAATGTCTTGTCCATTTATTCACAATTGTCTAATAAAGCACACAAGGCTTTACTTAAATCATTCATTTCATTTTAATACATAATCAAAAAAAAATATTACTTTCAATCTATTAATAACGATCATTCACAACTCAAATTTTACGACATTTTTTAATGGAAATTCAGTTTGAAGCAATCTTCCAGCATGACTAGAGTGATTTATACCATTTGGAATGCACAGACTGTCACCATGAGAAAAACCATGCTGTGTATTTTGAGTTATTTGAGTTGCTGTAGTTTGCTATAGTTCTGATGGGTAATAATGGGTAAGGTAGTTTTCCAGTGAGCGCCAGCGGTAACAAAACCCCCGTGTAAAGATGCAATTTAACTTGGTATACTTGGACATTATATGCATATGGTAGCTAATACTTGGGGGAAGAAAAAAAACAAACATGAAAAACACATGGAAACCTTTCTACTTATTGAAAATAGACAGTTAGCAAGCCCATGACAGCTGTGTAACACCGCAGCTTCCCTTTGGATTAATTGACTGCTTTTCAAATTAAATGACACGAAGAATATCACAAGGTACGACTTGGCTATAATGTTATTGTTTTTTGTTCATTTATATAACAGCACTTTTCCAATTAGTGATGAACATGCACCTTCAGATGCATCACACTTGTATATAATAACACTGGCTTTGTGTGTTTAGAAATGAATTGTCGTGATTTGCTGATGCAGCACATACTGACAGGGAATGAATAGAAAAATGTGGTGTTTGATGCTGTCATGTGGGGTAATAAAGAGAGCACGAAATCGGGAACTCCAATACAAAATGACTTTTTTTTTTTACGAGTCTCTGTCTTGAAGTCCAAGTCAAGTCTCGAGACAGTTGTTCACGAATCCAAGACACGTCGCAAGTCTTTTTTTTTTTTTTTTTTGCAACTTAAGTGTGACTAGAGTCCGAGTCACAGACTTGAGTTTCCATCTCTGCTTGACATAATCTAAATAAAATAATCAATAATAATAATAGTAATTATAATCATCGATAATGAAGGCTTCTGTAAGAAGATGTTTATTTAGTCTTTGTGGAAGGAGTCTCCAGTGTCAGAGCTTTTACAGGCTGTTTTGTCTTGGAGGATTTCATGCATTGCACTTCAAGAAACTAAGACAATGACATTAAATAGTCAAATAAGTAAGTACATTTTATTTATATAGCACATTTAAACACAGCAACGCTGATCAAAGTGCTGAACAGAGTAAGAAAATGTAGTTAAATGTAACTATAAATGGATCATATGTGCAACATGCTGTTCTATAATAAATGCATTTTTTTATGAATAAAACATTGTGTTTTGCAACCGTCCACATCACACCATTTCACAGTACTGTACATTTAATACTGTAGAGTGGCCATGAAACTAGTTATAGTCAAGATAAGTCAAGTGGGCTTATTGTCATTTCAACCATATGCAGCTGGTATAGTAGACATTGAAACAAAACAACCTTCCTTCAGCGTTGGTGCTACAGAAAACAGCACAGGACTACAAGAGGCTACACAGAACTAAATGAGACCTACTGTACTACATGATGTGCAGGTGCAAACATGTGCAAATAACACAAGACTGTACAGAAACTACTAAAATAGGACAACAGGCATAGTAAGAGACAGTGTAGCACTGACTAGTATAAGTGTCAGGTATAACAGGTAGTGCAAAAGAATTTTATTTAAAAAATGTGATAAATGCTGTGAATGTAAACATAACATACTATGACATAATACTCAGAAGATAAGCTTATACCATATATAGTATGGACAAAGTAGTTATTGCGGTAGCAGCCAGGTAATATAATAACTATAGACAGTAGTTTCCTCATTGGCTTTCCTTTTTCTTTCTTTTCTTCCTGCTGAAAGTGAAGCTTTTCATGTAACAGAGAAACCACAAAGTGCAGCGAAGCTCCATCCTGAAGACTGCACTATGTTGGAAAACCTAAAGTTACAATTTTGATAGTTACAAAACATTGACACTGGAGACTCCTTCCATAATGCTAAATAAATCATACAGAAAACATATTATTATTATTATTATTATTATTATTATTGTTGTTGTTGTTGTTGTTGTTATTATTAATGATAATAATAACATTATTATTATTATTATTATTATTATTATTATTATTATTGTTGTTGTTGTTGTTGTTGTTAATGATAATAATAACATTATTCTTATTCTTATTCTTATTCTTCTTATTATTATTATTATAATTATTATTATTATTGTTGTTGTTGTTGTTGTTAATGATAATAATAACATTATTCTTATTCTAATTCTTCTTCTTCTTCTTATTATTATTATTATTATTATTATTATTATTATTATTATTATTATTATTATTATTATTTATGTGGCGAGTCCATCATAGAAGTCCCTGTGTATTACCTGTTCCATAAACCTGTAAACACCTGACCAATCAGATTCAAGAATTCAACAGCACTGTCATATAAGAAATAGTAATTGATGATAAAAGATCTTTGATGAAGATCTTTTGAATGCAAGTTTTTTTGAAAAAATGAGAATTTCAAAACCCAATTCATGTCCAAATACATTTTCACTGTTGTGCACAGAGAGTGTTTTTGTTGAATAAAGTCATAAGAAAAGCTATGACAGCTAAACACACCGCTCTAACCTTAATCATCTGTAACGTTCCATAGGATTTGTCTCATGTGAATTCTTGCCAAGCTGTATATGTGAGGTTCTACCAAGAAAACTACACTCAGAGATCAGGATAAGGAGAGAAAAAGAGCCAGTGACAGTTTTCTCTGAATATCAATCGGCCCCGACTGAGCTTAGACATGTAGCAAGACTTTTTCTTTCATTGTTCTCGGTCTCTTTCCCACTATCTCCGTCTGTCTCTCTCTCAGGACATGGGAGTTTGATGGTTCCCACTGATTTTGACATCAGAGGGAGACTGACAGTTGACATTCTCCCTCTTTTCATAGTCCGTCCCATACCTTTCGCTCAATTGATAGAAGAAAGAAGGGGGGAAAGAAGGAGGGCAGGATGGAGGGAGGGAGGGGTGGCGTGGCATGCATACTTTTCCTGTACACCTTCATATCTCTGATTCCTGAACAGAAAGCGAAGGCACTGTGAGGTAGGGAGCATTGAGGCAGTATTGAATCTGAGCTTTTTTGCTATTTACAGCAGAATCCTCTTTTATCGGCCAACATTAGTGTTGTCACACTTGCTGTGTTTTCTTTAGAGCCCTCTGTGTGTGTGTGTGCGCGCACGTGTGTGTGTGTGTGAGTGTGTGTGTGTGTGTGTGTGTGTGTGTGAGTGTGTGTGTGTGTGTGTGTGTTTTAACCCTCCACATATTTGTCTCTTATCAAGGTTAGAGTCGACAGCCAAAGGCAGAGCCTTCTCTACTACCTGCTGAGCCTGTCTCTGAAGAACGATTGAAGATTACCCATACAATCGCTATCTATTGTATAAATCCTATAGATCAATGTATATACTGTATCCAGTGTTTGTTGTTGTTGTTGTTGTTTTCACAAAATGAAACTTAATGGTGTTTTGAAAACTCACTACTACAGAGCTCCTCTGAACATATCTTGCCTATGAGTATGATTCTATCAAAAACGTCACCCAGCATCCATTAATCACTATAATTGATTTTGTCATTCCTGTTTTTTTTTCTTCTTCTGATTGTCTAGCTAAATTTCACCTCACTTCCCTCAGAATTTAAGAGAACACTATCCAATCAGCCAATCATGTGGCAGAAGCACAGTGCATAAAATCATGCAGTTACAGGTCAAGAGCTTCAGTTAATGCCCACATCAAACATCAGGATTGGGTAAACGTGATCTCAGTTACTTTGGCATGGTTGTTGCAGCAGTATTTCAGAAACTGTTGATCTTCTGGGATTTTCACACACACACACACACACACACACACACACACACACACACACACACACACACACACACACACACACACACACACACACAACAGTCTCTAGAGTTTATACAGAATGGTGGAAAAAAAAGAAAGAAAAAACAGACAGTAAGCAGCAATGCCTTGTTGATGAAAGAGATCAGAGCAGAATGACCAGACTGGAAGGTTACATTAACTCAAATAACCACTCTTTACAACTATGGTGAATGCACAACACATTAATGCATGAATGCATCTCTGAATGCACAACACATTAAAACTTAAGACAGATGAAAAAAAGGCACACTGGGAAAAAAAAAGGGAATTTTTAGTCAGATTTAAGCAGGGGTGTCCAATCTTATCCGGAAAGGGTCGGTGTGTGTGCAGGTTTTCATTCCAACCAAGCAGAAGCCACACCTGAGTCTTTTGAAAGCCAGGATCAACTGATTAAACAGGTGGAATCAGGTGTGGCTCCTGTTTGATTGGAATTAAAACTTGCACCCACACCGGCCCTTTGCGGATAAGATTGGACACCCCTGGATTTAAGAGAGCATATTATGTACAGCATACATAAAAATATTTAGTTTCTGATCAAAACATGATTTTATTGCTTTCTACTAACTTTAATTTAAACACATTTCTAGTTACTAGTTTGAATTATTTAGAGTGAGTGCGATCAATTCATGTAATATTAATGTGATCCAATTACATTATGTATGAATCGTATGTAGTGCCATAGTGAAGCAGGTAACGTTGCCGCTTCACAGCGTTAGTGACCTGGGGTTGATCTTTAGTTTTGGTGAGAGTGCAAGTTTTGATCAAATCATGTTGGGTGTACATGAACATGTTGTGTTAATGTAACTCAATTCATTCACATGGAACTGATGTACTGTATGCATTTGAATGAAGTAAATTCAATTAGCTTTTTTTCAGTGAAGAAGACCACATCGGGTTCCACATCACACTACAGTGGGCACACCGTTGGCTCACCCAAAGTTGGCAGTTGAAGATCGGGGGGAAAAAAAAGAAACAACACCACCATCAAACAGGCAATGTTTTTTTTCCCCAAACTTCAACTGTCCAGTCTGAGCCCAAGGAGGACCTAATATTAGCAGAAACCTAAACAAAGCCTTATCTAGAGAAAATAGCCAAAGACCAACCTATTTATATAAGAGAAGCAAAGACAGACCACTGACTGATGATTTTCACCATGGTCTATAGGCTGAACAAAGACCCATAATGGCCACTTCCTACTCCAATGTTTTGACAAGTCATGTGACCCAATACCATGTGACTGACAAGACAAAAGTAAAAATGCTACTTATTGCATGATTAATTCACTGATCCACATTAAAACCTCTTAGCCTGCCATTCTAGTAGAGAAGTGAATTCAATTTGCAATAAGAATATGTCAGGAGAATTGTAACTTTTGACAGGTGATTTATCCCATAAGAAAGGCCTGAATTGGACAGTTGATGAATGTCCTTCAATAAGATTGCCCTGAGATTTCCTTAGCTCTTAGAAAAGGCTAAAGAGTTAGCTGGTTCACTCTTGCATTTCAATAAAAAGAACATGATAGCAGTCGGACTATCTCTGTCTGTTCATATTTATCTAACTAAGGAGCACTGGGGTCGTAAATGTTAAAGATGTTCTCGCCATATGTTCTCTTCAACCACTTATCCTTGGCTAGTTCAAAATGGAGACAGTCTAATTGATGACAGTAGAAGAGGCTGATATGGCTTCATGAGGGATTGCTATTTTCTATGTTAGTCATGCGAAGAAGAAGCTTTTATTTGTCATATATACATTACAGCACAGTGAAGTTGGGGGTCAGAGAGCAGGGTCAGCCATGATACAGTGCCCCTGGAGCAGTGTTGGATGAAAATTACGATAGAAATAAAACACAAGGGAGACAACTGTGGGAAAAACAAAGGTTTATTAAGGGAAAAGGGTACACAGGTTAACGAGTGCTGGTAGGAGAATAATCAGTTGGGGAATAGGAAGGAAATGGAGAAGAATGGGAAGAGTGGGAGGAGTGTGGAGAGTCAATGGGAGAACTGGGAAAGTAAGGTGAAGGACTGGGAAAATCAGCTGGGTCATCAGCGAGGCTAAAATCATCTTCAGCCCCAGAAACATTCATGCCTTCATGAGAAGGCAGCTCAAAGGGGTCCCCTGAAAAAAAGATTGAAGGTGTCTCTGTTTGCATTGAGAAATCCACAAAATATGCAGCTGGGACAATCCTGTAGCGGAGAGGTGGTGGAAAAGCAGAGACACTGGGACACTTATTTGAGATTTTCAAATAAGAGAGACTGCCAGGTGTAATAGTTGATAGCGTACATTCTGGTCAAGGCCTGTGTCATGAAATGAAAAAGGGATAAAGGGACGTTTCCCAGCTGTAGGTAGACAACAACAGAGAGAAAGGGCTTTATTCAGGGGCTCAACAGTGGCAGCTTGCCAGTGCTGGGGCTTGAACCCTCAACCTTCTGATCACTTACCTTAATCACTGAGCCACCACGGTCCACAGTAAGTCATAAGCAGTTAATAAACTGGACTGAAAAAGAGCAGACCAGAGCCGAATAATAAGCAGAGCATCGGTGTAATTAAAGCTTGGAATACTGGATCATCCATTCAGCCCAAATTTGGTTCCTTGTTTTGAGGCTGATAGATTCTGAGGATAATAGAAGTATTGAAGTTGCTTTGAGTGCATTTCCTGTCATGGTAAAGTCTTCAGGATGGAGGATTTTGGATGAAAGAGAAAGGCTGGTGAGGGGATGACTAATTATAACAAAACTGATAACAGGAATTATGACCATGCTACAATCCTGAAGTTGATGATTTTCCTGTAACAGCACATCCCAAAGTGTTTTATTCCTCTTATACCAGAGGAATTTGCCTATGATTGAAAGTTTTATTTATATTAAAAAAGACACATACAATTTATATGGTTCTACTTACATTTAATGTTATGGAACATATGTGAAAAACTGAAGTAAAGTGGTAAAGTAGTTCTTGTGCTTGTTTTAATGTGGATCTGGGTTCAGACATCTAAGATCCTTGTCTCCTGTCATGCGTAGAACACCTAGGCAGGTGCACCATTACGGATCACAAGTAATAGCTGTCATATGATGCATGGTGTAAAGCAATTCTGGGATCTTAAATACAGTCATGTAGTGTGTCCCTAGTATATAAGGAGTTCTGAAATGATATACACAAAGTGAATGGAAAATTATTGTGATTCTCCATAATGAGTATTAATGACAAAGAACTCAACAAAGGTCATTGCTAGAATCAGCACAACTGCTGGAATGGAGAAAAAAATGAGAGTTGCACTATATGTTTTATATAAAAATGTATGTTTCATTTCTGCCATTCAATCAAGCCAATGTCAGTAAACCTTCTAATAGAAATATTAACCTGTTATATTAATAACTTACCTCTGTGACCATACTGTGTTATCTATTTATTCCGAATCATGTATTTCTATTCAGTTACATCCCTAATAGTTATATGACTTTTTTTTTCACTTCAATCCTAACTTTTGCTGAATTTGGTGCATCCTGTATCTTAAGGTGATGCCTCAGTAAACCTAAGATCGTCTCAAATGTCACCGTGTCTCGTCATGTATATGTCCCGGTGGCCATGTGTTGCGTTATTGAGTTGTGTGTGTGTGTGCATGTGTGTGATATAATCTCGACCGCAGGAGAAATCACATTGACTTCAGCATTGTAGCCCAGCACCGGACACAATCGAGCTATCAGCCAGCTGTCATGCACAGGACTCCAAAGACGGAAACCTGCAATAACAACTTCCAGTTCACATCTTCAACACACTGCTACATAAAAATTCACAGGGCTTTATTTCAGGACTGGAAAATCAAGGATCGTATAAAGAATATAGCAATGTTTCCAATCCGCAGTTGGTAGTATGTTAATGTTCTGTCTTCATAAAGAAAGCTCATCCATCACAACGTGTTGGTGACCAGTGAAATCGAGTAAAGCTGACTCGATGTACGCTTTAGTTTGGATGTGATTTGGTCAAATGACCTTATGGGTCTCTCTCAGACACACACACACAATTCATCACAGATAAGGAGGTTTTGCACTGAGCTCTTTTTCTGAGGTTAGTAATAACTTTCGAGTGCGGGACATAGCAAACGGATGGGCAGAAGACAAAGGAAGATGGCAAAAACAAGATTTATCTGTCTGATGGAGAAAGTGTCTGTACAGAGGGGTGTCAGACGTGAGCGGGGGCATACGAGCATCAGCAGAATGGCAAGAGGCCTTTATTTCCAGGGAAATGAGAGATATGGGGTATGTCGACACCGAGATGGATGAGATTCTTGCTTGGAATTGATGACCTTCTTTTTCTTTCCTTCACATATTTCTGAGAGAAAAGAGTGGACTCCAAATTGAGGCCTTGATGTATATATGTGCGTGTCTGATTGTAGTTTTTTTTCTTCCCGCTGATACGTGGTAATCCAGTTTTCTTCTTGCCGCACTCGGAACATAAGATTACTTACACGGTGTGCTCGGTTTTTTCTTGCTTTCTCACTCCGAGTCAAACACTCTAAAAGACCCAAATCACAGATGCCACGTCCAGACCTGCCTCCTTGTCCTGTGATATGTAGAAGCCCATCCCATAATAAAAGACGCGCCCATACATATTCATGATAAGAATCTAGTAATTAGTGAACACCCCCTATTCTGTACACATACACACACATACACACAAGAACGACACACACCACAGCAGCCCTCATGAATATTTATGTCTGTGGTCCTGCAAACAAAGACACTGGCAGTGCGAGGGCATTATCCATTAACACAGGCAGCCGTGTGTGATGGTAGTGATAGCGGCGATGCCACTCAGGACCTCTTCATTGGTGGCTGCTGCTCCTCAGTCAACACCCTAATTTCCCCCTTTTGCTGAAACACAACTTGGCATCATTATGAGCTGAAATGAGTACCGAAAGGCTGAAAGCAGCTTGACGATCACGAGCCTGCTGGGAGCGGTGCTAAAGGCTCGGCCCCTGAATAAGTGATAGGCTTGATATACACTACAAACACACACACACATACCAGGGATGTAAATACATTATACAGAGCTAACAGATAATAAGTTCTAAACAGATACAAATACACAAAAAAAGTTTGTTATTTTCCTATAAAGGCACACCGGAAAGTGTTTTATTCCTCTTGTACCACACTAAAATGCCATTCTTTTGATCTCTTGATGGTTGCGTTGAATTTTGTGGAACATCAACAAGAGTTCTGTTATCACTTGTGTTATAGCAGCTATAAAAAGTCATTCCCTCAGCAGCTGGTCTTTGTTTCTCTCTTGTGAAGCAAATAAGAAAACAAATGCAATTCCTCACACAGCTAAGAAACCACAAATGGCAAACTACTCTTTCCTGAAAAGTTTCCCTGTAGCAGAAAACTTTAAAGGAAAAGCTTTACCTCAAAGCTTTCTTTCATAAATCAGTCCCTCCAGTCCCTGCAGAAATTAATGCAAAATCAAGAAAACTCTGAATTTTTTTTTTTAATTACCGCAGATCTTCCACAGATTTGGGCCAAGACACACCATGTCACGCCATCACAATGCACATTCAGACTAAGTCCTCTTCGATTTATCCGCTTCAAACATGAGTACAGCTTAAATGTCTCATTTACCAACAAACATCGCTGCGAAAGACCATGCAAAACGATTTTGTGCAATCACAATTTCATCAAAAACTATCATTTATTTAACTTGAAAAAAGTTTTTAAAAATCTCGAAAAAGCCGCAGCGAAATCAAGCATTTTTGGCTGCAACAATCACAAAAAAATCCAGTACGGACTGATAAATGTTACAAAATATCTCTTCACATAAATCAAGAAATTATTTCATATTTAAGTTATATAACATCCATCATACAGTTCCATGTGAATCAGTTACTATAGAAGTAATAACATATTGCATTCGTCGCATTGCTCGCCCAGTCCCCTCATTAGCCTCAACTGCATTTATCTCCTCACGTCTTGACTACTGCAATGTTCTCCTCATTGGATTACCTGCTAATTCTATCACTAGCTTGCAATATATTCAAAACTCTGCCACTTGACTTCTTACACATACCAAGCGCTCAGCTCACGTTACTCCAATACTGTCTGAACTGCATTGGCTACCAATTTTGTTTCGCATTAAATATAAAATAATCCTGCTCACATTTAAATCACTTCATGGTTTGGCACCTCGCTATCTTGGTGAACCGTTTCTCCCCTACACCCCGGCTCGCTTTCACAGGTCCTCTGGGCTTGGACTCCTCCCTGTGCCGAGATCTCATCTCTCTACAATGGGTGGAAGGTCTTTCAGTGTTGTAGCACCCAAAATTTGGAATTCACTCCCTCTGACTCTTCACAGCATCACATCCATCTCCAAGTTCAACTCTCAACATAAAATGTATTTGTTTTCTCTGTGTTATCTGTCCTAATGTGTTGCTTTGCATTTTGCTCTCAGTGACTGTACTGTCTATACTGTGTTTTTCATTTTCTGTGCTTGACTGTTCATTGTTTTTCACATTTTTTGTTTGTCCATGATTGTTCATTGTTTATGTATTATTGTATTGCTATTGTAAAGCATCCTTGAGCTCTGGAAAGGTGCTATATAAATTAAATACATTCCAATTTTGTTGCTTGTGCACAAATGAACAGTGTTTTAATCAATTAATATCTAATTAAATAATTTTTTGAATAATGCCAATGTCTATACTAAGGCCTACTGATATTTCATTTGGAATTGTGTAATATATTGAAGCTTTTTTTTTTATCAGCTACTGTAGACACAAGATTAAGGCGCATCCAGACCCTGTCGCTGAAGAACACATACTATAATCCAGACCCGAGAGCTATTAGAAAGTCAATCTGTTTAAAGCACGTGATCATTCATGCATTCAGGCTTCAACACCGGGGTAACATCGTTGTCAGAGAGCTCTGATGTCCATAATTCTTCTCTGCGGCTCTTATATGTAACACGGACTGTCAAAGGCAACAGAGCGTGACTGAGTATATGTGCTTACACATGGCGATTATATAGCCATGTAATGTAGAACCACTTTCCTGTTACGAGCTAAAGGAACTAGATAAATACCTTCGAGGTTTTCCATTTAAAAAAAAAAAAGACTTATTTATTTTTCATCATTTTGTTTATATTTAAATTTATATTTAAATTGATTAGTGATATGAGGCTATCAGTTCAATGCTCTGATTGAGAGAGAGAGAGAGAGAGAGAGAGAGAGAGAGAGAGAGAGAGAGAGAGAGAGAGAGAGAGTATAACTGATGAGTGGGAGGACTGAGAGACCCCTAAAGTACTTCCTGACTTCAAAAGCTCTGAGTCAGTTCTAGTTACAGGAGGTGAGAGAGACTAGAGGGGTCAGTTACACGCATTCATTCACTATAGTGTGTGTGTGTGTGTGTGTGTGTGTGTGTGTGTGTGTGTGTGTGTGTGTGTGTGTGTGTGTGTGAGTGTGTGAGTGTGTGTGTTCAGTTTGATCTGGTGTCCCTGGGTGTATTCATTGCATTTACTTTTCTCTGCATATTTGCAATATATATGTTCAAGCAACATGTAATAAATACTTTTTCAGATGTATCAATGCTACTTTACATGTGATTGTGGTGATGATCTTTCAACATAACTAACACATACATTTTGTCTAATTGTATTTAATTCTGGAAAAGGAAAACTATTTTTCCATATGTCATAGTTTTATGAGATCGTTTTGGAGCTGTTACAGACACAGGTTGTAACCAAGAGTATTTATTTTTTAAATCAATTTAAAATAAAATAAAAAAATAAAAATGGGTTTAATTTGTATCACCCCAAAATTGACATTTGTCTGTGTGAGCTATCTAAACAGCAGGCATCTTCAGGTTAGGAGCCAGTGTGTGTATGATGTATGATGTTAATATTTTCAAACAGATTATTATTATTATTATTATTATTATTATTATTATTATTATTATTATTATTATTATTATTATTAACATTATTATTACCATCATTACTACTACTACTACTACTACTACTACTACTACTACTACTACTAATAAAAATAATAATAATAATAATAATAATATAGTACACTATAATGATTTATAAACCCACTATTCAGTATCACCCATAAGCATACCCCTTTTGAGTCTGGTTCCTCTCAAGGTTTATTCCTCATGTGTTTCCTTGCCATGGTCACCTTTGGCATGCTCATTAGGGATCTACAGTAATTCTACATCTGGATTTCTGTAAAACTGCTCTATGACCATTTCTATTATAAAAAGACTATACAAATAAAGTTTCATTGACTTGACTGCAATGCAAGAAACAGGTCTTAAAGCAACTCAGACTAACATTGCTGCTAGAGCAGTGCTGCCACGTATGACTGATATCATATTAACACTGATCTTACTACTTAAAATCAGAGAAAGGATGAGAGGGAGGTGTGAAAAGAAGGGAATAGGAAAGACAGCAGGGTGTCACTTATTCAAGCAAATTATGGTTCTTGATAATAGCTCATTTTCTGGGACTGATCCACCCCTGTCCTGAACTTCCTCTTGCTCTATAAAAAAAAAAAAAATCTTTATAAGTAACATGTGATCGTCAATGGCGGCCAGGATTTCATACTGTAATAAAATTCTGAGTTGACCGTTTCATCAACATGTCGGTGTACTATATTTTCACTATTTGGTTAATAGTTAACTAACATTAATTAACGAACATGTACTTGCGTACTTATGGTGGTTGTTATTCACACATGAATTCATAAGACTCACACCGTAGTTAAGGTTATTTCTTCATTAGTTTGTGATTAGTACATGCCTTAACTCATCATTAGTTCATATTTAAGTAAGTATTAATTCAGGCATTAGTGCACGATTGATTATTCATGTACTGATATTGTAAAGTGTTACTGATGTAAAAAATGAAAATGTCTGTAGGTGTGATACTTGTATACACAGCATTTAAAGGTAAGAGTTGTTACTTTTTTATTTCTGATGCTGTGTGCAGCCATAATGATTTCACGTCATTCCATAAAAGGGAAAAGAACTCGTAGTTGAGAAGTCTACCTCAAGTTGATGAGTTGGAATTTCACGTTGGTTGAGGAGATGTTTTCTTAGGCTTTTACAGGTAGGAGGTTGGGGAATTACAAGTTGCGACCAGGAGTTTAACATGGTATTAGTCCGTGCTTCATGTCCACCTGAAGAGGTGGACGAGTCTGTGTCATATTCTGGATTCGGGAACTTTTGCTGTTGTCCATACTTCAACTACTTCAACGTTGGATTTCGTGCTGGAAAATGGTGAGAGAGAAAAGGAGCTCTTGTGTTATTAGGAGCTACAGTAAAATCGGAGCGTTATCCCTTTTGTTTGAGATTGCTACATTTTTTTCTCCTGTTAAACATCATCATAACTGTGCTATTGTAGCAATGTGCCCCAGTGACATCAACATGGGACACAAACAATAACTTCTCACAGGAATCATGGAAATTCAGTAGAAACCAACAAATTAACACCAGATTAGTGAAGTGCAGAAGAAATATTTTATATAAACATATTTAATATGCTTCAGGTTGGAGGTCTCCTTTAAGACTAGTGTTGTGTGAGAAATCATGTCCTCACCCTTCCTCCTACTTTTGTGGTAAGGGCTATATGATGGTACTCTAGCAGGGTATGGATAGTTCAGTATTTACATCAGTAATGTGTACCATGGTATATTACATTATCTGGTGAAAAAGCTACCTTGCATTGAGAAGAGTGATATATCATATGATTTGCCTTTTTGCAAGCAATGATTTACACAACAAACTGCCCCTTATGTTTTCCTGTATGGCTTCTCCAAAGAAGTACAATCCTCAGGGCCTGCAAAGTGTGACATGTGCTCTCTTATCTATTCCGGGGAATATTGCTAATTTTGTTTCCATTTTTTAAGACAGAGATAATAATTAGCTGACTTCTCCTGCCTCGCTGTTTGTCTAATGCAATGTAACCAAGCTCACCAAAATTAAAACCAGATTACAAGACAGGAGGGGTGGCTTCTCAATGAGCCTCTAATTGAGCTGGAGAAATAAGTATGAAATTAATATTCTCTCCAGTAAGACAAAGTGAGAAAAGGAGGGGAATGACTTTTTTTGAGAAAATGACAAGGTGTTGAAATGACACCTGAGGGTGAGGAAGAGTCGGAAAGAAAAGGAAATTAAAAGATAGGTGACATAATTGTTAAGGAAAGGAAAGGAAAAGAAGGGAAAGTGACATACATGCTAAGGAAAGGAAAGGAAATAAGGGTGACATAAGGGTTAAGGAAAGGAAAAGAAAGGAAAGGGAAAGGAAAGAAAAGGAAATAAGGGTGACATACAGTAAGTGTTAAGGAAAGGAAAGGAAAGGAAAGGAAAGGAAAGTTACATATGTGTTTAGGAAAGGAAAAGAAAAGAAAAGAAAGGAAAGGAAAGGTAAGGAAAGGAAAAGAAAAGAAAGGAAAGGAAAGGTAACACACGTGTTGAGGAAAGGAAAGTTACATATGTGTTAAGGAAAGGAAAGGAAAGGAAAGTTACATACATGTTTAGGAAAGGAAAGGAAAAGAAAAGAAAGGAAAGGAAAGGAAAGGTAACACACGTGTTGAGGAAAGGAAAGGAAATTCACATATGTGCTGAGGAAAGGAAAGGAAAGAAAAGGAAAGTTACATACGTGTTTAGGAAAGGAAAGGCAAAGAAAAGAAAGGAAAGGAAAATAAAAGAAAGGAAAGGAAAGGAAAGGAAGACAGGAGAGAGAAATAGAATAAAGGTCCTAACTTTTTCCGGTCCTGATATCTTCTCTCAGGAAGCTAAAAAAGCGCATAGTGAGCTTTGAGTGTTACCGGGATTCTCAGATTTCCTAGAGTTAAACAGAAAGGAAATTTGTTTCCGGCGTTGATGTACTTTTTGAACTCCTACCTCTATCTTTACTGTATGTGCACACAGACATCTATCCAGCTGCTAAAAAGTGGGCTTTAGGTACCAGAATGTGGGCTCAGGTCTAATTTGAACAGGGCATCTGCTGATTAACTGCCATGGTCAAACCCACTTTAACTAAGTATATTACACATCTTCATTTTAATGTGTAATTTAACTTCCCTCAAATTGAACATTGTGCTCCTTTCATAAAGCAGAGTGTGGAAGAGATTAAACTTTAAGCCATTATGTCTCCATAAAAGAGAATTCTTCCCCATGTGGAATTAAACTATATTTTCTCGCTGATGACTTCTATGCAGACGATGTCGGGAAGTGGCGATTGGTTTTTCTTCACCTAGAGTGCAGTGAAAAGAGGTCCATTCCAGAAAGACAATGAAGCCGCATGGTGGAGTCAAAGGCTTTACACCATGGAGGGGGGTGGACCTGGAAAAATAGGTCACTAGGACCAATCTTATGGCGCTGGATGGTAAAGACAAATGGATTTCTTCTCTTTTTTCTGGATAGAATAGATATGATGAATAAAATCTTTTTCAGCCCTCTATAGACCAGTTTTCTTTTCCTTTTTTCTTTTTTTTTCCCCTTCATTGTTGATCCATTGATATTCTTTGCCAGATGCTCAAGGTAATTTTTATTAATATTATTATTATTAATATTATTTTACAGTTTTGTTGGCCTTAATGAGTGTAATGCAAAAGTACTTTACAAAAACAGCTTTTGGTCTTTTTATGTAAGGAAGAGCAAAAAATAAATAAATAAATAACAGCAAAACAAGAGTACAGCAGCAGGAAAGAGAAAGGCACAAGAATTTGATTAACAAGAAGAAAATATAGGACATTTTTAAGCAATACTTTAGCGAAAAACAGGGCTATGAGAGAGTAAGAGACAGACACCGAGAATTTGCCAAAGAAATATGAGAGAGTGGGAAAGCCAGAGCGCATAAAACAGAGAGAAGAAGAGACAGGTGAATATGAAAGTAATGGAAAAGGACAGAAAATCAGAGGACTGAGTGAGAGCTGGGGAATATGAGAGGGAATGAGAAAGCCTATAAAATAAAGTGATAAAAAAAAAATAAAAAAAATAAAAAGATCTCAAAAAGAGTAAGGCACTGTGGAATATGAGAGAGAAACAGAGAGACGGAGAGCTGGAGTGAAGGAAAGACATGCTGACTATGAGAGATAAAGAGAGAAGCTATTAAAAAAGAACGAGAGAAATGAGACTGAATTTAAAAAGAGAGGAAATGCAGCAGTGAGTTGAGGTGGGGAAGAAACCGGGAATATGAGACAAATAGGGGAATATGAGAGAGAGTGAAAGAGAGATGACATAAAAGAGAGACAGAGGAACGACTGGGAGAGGTAGAGACAAGTGAAATATGATGCAGAGACTCAGAGAGGACGTGAAAGAGAAAGAGACGTTGCGGATCAGCCTTTTTCAGGAGACGAGTAGCAGACCTGCGCTGAATTTGTCGCGGAGTCAAATCTGGTCACGGGTTGGGAGCTTCCACAAACACACATTACGTCTCATGTTAATGCGTGGCTTTGTTTGCCATTCTTCTTCATTTATTTTCTACATGACTGCAGATGCCTCCAGAGCTTTGTTTACTGCTGAGGCAAATCGTTGTGCTTTTACTGAAATGGAACTTCAGTAGCAACAGATGAGCTTTTTGTTAGCAGCGAGGCCGTAAGATCCAATGAACTGTATGTACATGTCTATTCAGAAATAAACCATTAGAAATAATGTATATTTCTTACAGAAATATAATAATAATAATAATAATAATAATAATAATAATAATAATAATAATAATAATAATTAGTGGAGGTTTCCTATTTTCTCATTTCATTGCTGAATCGCAAGCTCAGAGTTATCATCATGTGACCATGATCCCATGTGGGGTAGCATCACTATGTCACGCTCGTCTCCATTTCCCATTCTTGTTGAGGAGTTTAGGAAGTGGATTAAAAGACATTGAGTATTGGGGACTAATTCTTTCTTGCTAATAAGCTTAATCTTATTATTGTTAAATCTGCTCCATCAGAAGGTGCAGGGTGGTGTCACAGGTAGTGTTGCTGCCTCACAGCTCCAGGGTTGGATCCTGAATGCCCTTTGTCATTACTGAGTTTCGCATGTTCTCCCTATATTTGTGATGGTTTCCTCCAGGATCTCCAGATTATTTCCTCTCTCCAAAGACATGCAGGTAGACTTTAGATCAGGGGTGTTGAAACTCATCCAGAAAGGGCCAGTGTGGGTGCAGTGGTTCATTCTAACCTAACAGAAGCCACACCTGTTAGTCTATTGATAGCCAAGATCGACTAATTAAACAGCTAGAATCAGGTGTGGCTTGTGCTTGACTGAAATGAAGACCTGCACCCACACAGGCCCTTTGCAGATAAGATTGGATTGGATACCCTTGATCTGATTGTCCCTAGGTGTGAATAAGCATGTTTGTGTATGATGTCCTGTGATGGACTGGTATCCGATCCATTGGCATCAGATCATCTCACGCCTCATGCCCAGTGCTACCAGGATAGGTGCTGGATCCACTGCATCCCTGAGCAGAATAAAGCTCATTTTGGCAACAATAATTCTAGTATCAGACAGACATGATAAATTCCCAAATTTTTTAGAACCAGAACATCTTTGGTGCATCAGTGGATAAAGCATTGGGACTCATGAGGTCATGAGTTCAAATCTCAGCTGCAATCCTTGGGTCCTTGAGCAAGGCCTTCAACCTCAAGACCTTACAGACTGTGAAACAATATGAACCTCTAGTATTTACGATGATTTCTCAACCGGGCAATAGCATACATGAACTGTCATTTTTGGGGATATTTTTTACAGTGATTTAATATCTAACGTTGATGTTTCATATGCATATTCAAGATCTTGACAGTGACATCTTGTAGGTCATGCAAGCAGGAATGAAACTGATATTGAAAATGAATATAACAATATTTTTACTTGAATGGGCAAAACACCACATACTGTACATTGAATACCAAGTGACATTCACTCAGTTATAAGGAATCTGAAATATTTTCATATCTTCTCTTCATTCAGCAAGCATTGTATTCGGTAGCAACAGGGAATGAAAGATGTATTTTCTTTTTCAGACGTCTGCTTAAACTGTGTTGACTCTGCCATATAAAGTACTTCTATAAGCACTATAGAGAATACAGTTTGGATATTGGAAATCTTTTTGGCTACTATTTACATGTTAGTTCCCACCACTAGCAAGCTCTCTCAATCATACAACTGCCAACTAGGGAGGGTGAAGGCTAACAAATGCTTAAGGAGCTGCACCTTTTGAACTGCTGCATCACAACACACTTGGAGAAGAGTGCGATCTACCCTGTTTTGCATACATGAGCTAACAGACACTCACGATTGGTTAGTGTCACCCTGATTGACAAGGGAGAGAGTATTACGTCCTTTATACAACCACAGATGGTTGTGGCATCGTTGGGATTCGAGGCCACACTAAGCCACCATGCCTGCTATCTATGACATCATACCTAGAAATATAACTCTTATTAACTCATGGTCCATTCATTAAAGGTTCAGACAGGTTCAGTTAGGACAACAGACAAGGTTAGCTCATTCCTTTTTTGTACAGCTTCATTTGCATTAAATGCAACAAAATCACCCTCACTCCTAACAACTCCGTACAACTCCTTATTAAATCAGATTATGTTGAGAAGTCAGTGGTCTTCATTGGCTTATACATTTTTCAGCAGCAAACCCTTCAACTTAAATAATACAAGAGGCGAATGGCTAAGGTCCATTTTGTGTTAATGTCACTCAGGGAAAACTACGAAAGGAAGGTTTTGGAGAGAAAATGAAAGCCTGTCCATGGCAATACATTTGCCCTTTTTCTGCGTGGGAGACGGAACCGTGTGATTGGGCTTTTTATCCTGTCGATTATGGAGAATTTCTTCAAAGTAGGATAAAAGGATAATTAATGTTGCAAAGTATGAAACCTAAAGGACATTAGTATGGTGGAAAGCTGTGTATCATTTATAGAGCTCCCAAGTATATGCATAATGATAAATATGACATTCTGTCATTCAGATTGATCCAAAATAAAGAGACAATGAGTATTTCTCTGAGTGGTCTGTCTTCCAGTTATAGAGAAGTGCGCTTGCTTCTCTATGCTATGCACTTTGCGTGTGAGGAGTTGGAGAGTAGCATTCAAACACACACATTCACTAAGAATAAAATCACGTGTAATGCACTTGCAGTCAGCCAGTTCCCCTCTTGTGTTGTAATGACTTTAATGACCACACACTGCTTTAAAGTTGATAATTGAATGGAATCACAAGGCTACCTGTTGCTTTGCTCGTCAGCACAAAGGAATAGATTCATAAATGTATTTCCTCTGCATATTTCTTATTGGTCTATTCAGTTGATATATTACCCCAAGATGCTATAAATTTGAGTATTAACTTCCAACCTTATAAATAAGCCTTACTGTCCCAATTTCCTCCCCAACTCTGACCTCAAATCACATCTCTGGATCTGATTTGATGTGGTCTCTAACTCCTAAGCAATTCAAGCAGACCTAATAAATGATGTCTAGCTCATGCTGATGTAAATTGCCATTGTAGAGTTGTAAGTATATTGACCAAATCCATACGTGTTAGAAACTATGGAAGAACTGTGAAGCACCAAGGAATGTATAAGATATTAATGCATGTTATGCCTTTGGCCTTAGGCCAGTATCGATAAAACTGAACATGGTAGTACATGAGATTATTACTGTAAATATATAGGACTAGGGACTGGTTGATAGTCTATAGATCATCTACTGAACCTCAAGAGAGAATTAACTGGACCATCCAAATCAAGTGAAATCAAAAGGAACAACTTTTGTAGACTATAGGTCAATACATACACTTCCAATTAATTATTAGCTTGTGGCTATATGAGATTTCAAGATATGGAAATGTTTTCCACTGTCACTCCACTTCAGAACTTTTGACTAGTGCCATAGATTCTGACCACATAAGAAATCTATTTTGAATTTGATGCAGGGAGAATAAAATACATATGTCTCTACTACTGCCTTTTTGTTTTTTAAACATGAGGATAAATAAAAATTAAAATCTATGAAAACCTGTCAAAATTCTTCCTTTTCTAAACTTGGTTAGATCATGTCTGGCCCAGAGCCTTCAGCTAAATAATTGACATACTGTACAGTCAGGTCCATAAATAGCTGGATATTGAAAAGTTTAGTTAATTTAGCTGTCTTTGCAGTATATTGGGTTGAAATTATAATGAGTATGAAAATGCAGACTTTAGTTGAAAGGTATTTACATCCAAATCAGATGAACGTTGTAGGAATTAGAGCATTTTTTATATGGGACCATGGTACTCTGAGAAACTAACAATCATAAATTAAATAGTCAGTGACCGCCTGAAGTCTGGAAAATATAGACATCATCAGACACTGGGTTTCTTCCCTGGTGATACTCTGTCAGGACTGTAGCTGTCTTCAGTCACTATTTGTTCTTGGGGCGTTTTGCCTTCGGCTCAGTTGGATTACAGGTCAGGTGACCGACTTGGCCACTACAGAACATTTCACTTCTTTGCCTTAAAAACATCTTGGGCTGCTTTCAAAGTATGCTTCGGGCCATTGGCCATGTTCATGGAACGCTATCCAATGGGTGTTGAAGCTTTTGGCTTAAACTGAGCTGAATTTATCATGCCTCTTTTGTCAGCAGTCACATCATCAATAAATAAAATAGAATCCACTGACAGCCATACACATACACACCATAAGATGAGGTGCTCATGCTCATGTTTTGGATCATGAGCAGTTCATACTGCACTCTTCCCATCATTCTGGTACAAATTGAGCTTTGTCTCATCTCGTCTTTCCAGAAATATATAGGCTTTTTTAGATCTTTTTGGCAAACTCTAATATGGCCTTCCTGTTTTTGAGGCTTATCAATGGTTTACATCATGGTAAACCATCCATCCATCCATCTACTATACCGCTTATCCTTTCTTCAGGGTCACGGGGAAACCTGGAGCCTATCCCATGGAGCATTGGGCACAAGGCGGGGTACACCCTGGACAGGGTGCCAATCCATCGCAGGGCACAATCACATACACATTCACACACCCATTCATACACTACGGACACTTTGGACACGCCAATCAGCCTACCATGCATGTCTTTGGATTGGGGGAGGAAACCGGAGTACCCGGAGGAAACCCCCACAGCACGGGGAGAACATGCAAACTCCGCACACACAGGGCCATGGTGGGAACCGCCGACCCTGGAAGTGTGAGGTGAACGTGCTAACCACTAAGCCACCGTGTGCCCCATCGTGGTAAACCTTCCTTGTTAATTCTTGGTGACGTCTTCTCTTGATTGTTGACTTTAACACAGATACGCCTACCTTCTGAAGGATGTTCTTGATCTGCCCAATTGTTGTGAAGGGATTTTTCTTCACCAGGGAAAGAATTCTTCTGTCATCCACCAAAGTTGTTTTCCATGGTCTCCAGGCCTTTGGTGTTCCTGAGCTCACCACTGTGTCCTTTTTTTTTAAAATAATGTACCAACTATTTCATTTGGCCACTCCTTGTATTTTTGTTATCTCTCTGATTGGTTTGTTATCATTTTTAAGCCTAATGATGGCTTGCTTCACTGGCAGTGATTAGCTCTTTGGACTTCATATTGAGAGTTAACAGCAACAGATTCCAAATGCAAATGCCACACTTTAAATCATCTCTAGACCAATTATCTGTAAAAATGAGGGAATAACACACACCAGGCCTTGGATCAGTTGTGCAGCCAATCGTCCAATTACTTTTGTTACCTTAAAAAGAAGAGGCCACTTATAAAAAGTGCTGTAATTCTTACACCATTCACCTGATTTGGATGACCCTCAAATTAAAGCTGAAAGTCTGCACTGTATTTAATTTTAATTCCAACCTATGCTGGTACACATTGTATTTGCTATTTTAGTTGTCAATGCCCGAATATGTATGGACCCGCCTTTATTGTGCTATAAAAGTCCAGGTGGTTCAAACTATGGACAATTGTTTCATATGCTTATCTGTTCTGGTACTGTTCTTGGTTCAGGTTACTGAAATTATTTTGTTTTTTGCGGGGTCCACATCCAGAGTACGGTCCAACAGTTGACATCCCCTGCAATTGGTCATTTAGTAAACTTTGACAAGATCTAAATAAAATAATAGAAAAAATGAACAGTGTTAATAAAATAGAAAATGCGTAGAATATCTACTAAATATCACCTACCTTTAACTGTTAACATATCGTTTAGAATTAGTTGATAGGCTGGTATATGAGTCACATGACAGTATATTTACAGTCTCTATGGTATACTGAGTGTCCACATCGACTGTCCAAATGAAGTGGTACCTTAAATTGTAAATCATGCACAAATGTTGTTTTTTGTATGATTTAAGTTAAATATGTAATTTAAAATGCTTATAAAAATCTTTAAATAATGTAGAATTATATACCTAAGAGGGGGGCATGGTGGCTTATTGGTTAGCACGTATGCATCGCACCTCCGGGATGGGGTCCCGCTTCTTCCCTGTGTGTGCGGAGATTGCACGTTCTCCAGGTGCTTCGAGGGTTTCCTCCGGGTACTCCAGTTTTGTCCCCCAGTCCAAAGACACGCTTTGTAGGCTGATTGGCATATTCAAATTGTCCGTAGTGTGTGAACAGGTGTGTGTGTTTGTGGTTGGGACCCCATCCAGGGTGTCCCACACATTGTACCCTAAGTTCTCTGGGATAGGCTCCAGGCTCCCCTGTGACCCTATGTAGGAAAAGCGGTCTAGAACATGGAAGGATGGATGGACATAGTTAAGGAGCAGAAGAGGAAATAGCGGTTAAGTGCAAATCTCTAAGGCAGTTGTATAAGAATGGATAAGACAGTAAATTTACCAGACCTTCGCTTCGGTTAAAGGACCAACCTAAGGCAAGAAAAAACAAAAATAAACAAGGTGGAAAGTTGAGCATTTTTCTGCAATGTAAACAATTAAAAGGATTTAAAAGAAAAGACAAGAACACACACGTGCTGCTGAAAAGGCAAGACAAAGAAAGTTTTATGCAAATATAATTAAGCCGTTTGCTGAGTTATGATAATTAGATGTTTACTGCAGACGGATGTGCAACCTCTCATTACAAAGACTAAATGTAAACAGGCATCTCAAGGCTACACTGATAGTACAGAGTGTGAAAAAAACAGCAGGACTCGCAGCAACAGTCTATGTGATGTGCAAGCGACTCAATTTATCAAGACCCTATTGTTGAGAGAGGCTAATTAATTTGTTTGTGTGATTGCTTTTTCGTGCAAAGCACACAGTGGTAAAAACAAAGCAGATAACCTCAGTTGCCTCTGAAAGAGACTCATAATCCCTCAAAAGAGAAAGTTTTCATTAAACCGTTGCTAAGTCTTGCTATTTTTTTTTTTAATTATGCAGTAGCTTTTGTTAAGCAACCAATTTACAATTTACTGTGTGTGTGTGTGTGTGTGTGTGTGTGTGTGTGTGTGTGTGTGTGTGTGTGTGTGTGTGAGGTGACATTTTTCACAGCCTCCACCACTGAAAAATAAACTCGAGTTAATTATTTTTATATAATACAAATTTCAAAGCATACACCCACTGTATACAGTTAACAGTTGTATAATAACACATTAGGAATACTTTTTTATGTATTTTTTATCTTTATATTTTGTTACATTTTCTGGGCATAAACCACCTCAGTTGAACTGTCATTAAAGAGACTGTTGGTCTGAAGGTAAGGACTGAAAGACGTTTAAGGAAGTTAAAGATAAGGTCATTTCATTTCATGTCTTGTGTGTAAAATGATATCTAAGGGGATGTACATCCCAGTAAACACTCTTGGATCAATAGTGAAGTAGTGCAAGCTGCATCACACCATCCAAGCACGACCTAGACAAGGCCGTCCCTCAAAACTCAGCGGAGACGGAGACTCGTGAAGGGAGGTCAACAGTCACTCTGAAGGAGGTACAGAGTACAGTGGCTGAGAGTGGTGTGAAGGTGCACCAGACAACCATTTCAAGAGCTCTGCATAATTGTAGAGTATGGGAAAGTGGCTAGAGAGAAACCATCGTTCTCCAAGAGCCAAGTGAAGTGACCCAGTGAAGGTGTCTTTTTTTGTTGTGGTAAGACCAAGATCAAGACAAGTTTCAAAGCGCTATATGTGGCACAAACCTAATGCAGGCCATACCTCAATTAACACCATCCCTACAGTGAAATATGGTGGCGGAATAATCATGCTGTGGGGATACTTTTCATTACCAGAACCTCGGCATCTTGTCAAAGTTGAAGGGAGAATGGATAGAGCAGAATACGTCACGTTTCAGCAGGACAATGATCCCAAACACCTAAGCAATACCTAAAGACCTAAAGATGTAAGCAATGCAGGAGTGGGGTAGATGTTCTACAGTGCACAAAGTCCAGATCTGAATCCAATTGAGAATCTGTGGTACTGTTTAAAAATTACATTAAACAAACATCCAACCAACCTTAAGAACCTGCCTGTCAGGAAGAATGGGAAAAAATCACTCTCAAATAGTATTCAAAGCTAATATGAAATTAAACCAACAAACTTAAAGCTGTTATTGCAGCAAAAGTTGGTGCTACTAAATACTAGTCTGAAGGGGTTGAATACTTATTCACGCGGCTGATAAATAATTCATTTTGACTTTGAACATTTACTTTAAGTTAGTTATTTAAATAAATAAATAAAAATTAATACTGGGCTGGAACAATCTCTGTAAGTGTAATTTGGAATCCAGACAATTCTGATGACCTTTAATGGGATTGAATACTTTTGCAAGGCACTGTACTATATATCCCTCTGATTTTTCATCTTATCGCAAAGTCTCATTGCTTGTACTTGTGCATGTCTGAGCTTGTTATTCACCTGTTCTAGTTTCCAATTTTCCAACTCTTGAATGTGTTATGATTTTGGCTATCGGATAGTCCTTATTTAATCCCGTCTGCCTGTTCTTTGATCCATGATATGGACATTGATTATAATTATGGGATTGGTCTTAATAAATACCATGATGAGTTTACAGACTTGCATCCTGACCTTATGAATGGCATGCTACACAATTGTTATTGCTGAGCTGTCTATTTTTGATTTTGTAACACATTTCTGAAGACAGTATTGCAGAGAGCACAAAATAACCTTCAAGTGATCAGTAATAGGAGAAATGGGAGACAGATGCGAAGAGAATACTGTATATTATATTGTATATACTATTTATTTGGTTAGTTAGTTAGTTATAGGATATGGAAGAAGAAGAAGACATTATTTGTCACATATACATTACAGCACAGTGAAATTCCTTTCTTTGCATATCCCAGCATGTTGGAGTGGAGGTGGAGGTCAGAGCACAGGGTTAGCCATGATACAGGTTAAAGGCCTTGCTCAAGAGCCCAATGGTGGTAGATTGGTGGTGTTGGGGCTTGAACTCCTGACCTCCTGATCAGTAACCCAGAGCCTTAATTGTTGAGCCACCCCTGCCCCATACATTAAGGTTGTTGTTGTCATTTTTTAACTGTTTTGAAAACCATAATATGACAAATAATGAACCACAGTTAGAAAGCAGGCCAAGTTGCACCATTTTTCTCATCGAATTAATTGCATCTCATGGATGAGATACTAGTGTTTGAGTCTACACTAGATTTTTAATTACTTTCATAGAATGATGGATGCTTTGTAAGTCTAAAATTGTGTCCAAAAACTAGGAGGCTATTAGATAGAAAAAGAAAGTAAACCAAAGAGTGTCATCTTTAGGCTGATTAAAATTAGTTAAAATTGAACATCTACAACCATGGTATAACGCCTTGCACTTTAATTTGGTATATACCTATATGTGCCATAATATCATGTTTCTATAAAAACATTAATGAAACTATATACCCATTACATTGCTTGAGAGTGGGCTGATTACCAGCTGGTCATTATTACAGTGACTATTCACATATATACAGAAATTGTGAACCATGTGAAAGAGTCTATTTCTTTTTTAGAGAATTGAATAATTCATTTATTGATTTCTTTTGAAATAATTGTTTACCTGGAAGTTGCCAGGGTATTCCAAACACTAAACAAAGTAGTAGTGGAAACCAAGGTTGTCCTGTGATGGGTGAGCACCCTATTAAGGGTATATGACTTGTGCTACTGAGTTCCCTGACATAGGCGCCAACCTCCCCCTTGACCCTGTGTAGGATATAAGTGGTATGGAAAATGAATGGATGGATGGATTAATGGAAACCAATGTTTCATCTCAGACAGGACTCAGTGGCCTAGCTGTTAAAGTCTGTACAATGTGGGAAGCAAAAAGCGTAGACCTGGGCAAACCTTATCCAGATCTGAGCTAGAATTTCTGGGTGCAACTGCTTCTCCCCTGACAGAGTGGACTGTCTTGACGATACGTGCACTGTGCTGTTGTACAGCCATGGCTGAGAGATGAGATACTCTCAGTAAGGCTAACCATACTGTAAATATACCCACCTGAGGAGATACAGTCTATGGCAAAGAAAGCCTCACACTCTCATGCCTCCTGCATAGTTGATGTACGTTGCGTGAACAAACATGTGGTGAGGTGTCAGAACCAGTAACAAGAACATGAGGGCCAGATGGACCATACGCCATTCCAGTTGGATGATGTGTTCCCATGCCCCTGTGGCACCGTAGGCAGTAAGGAAATCTTCCATGGTAACTGTCACTATCCAATGCGGAATAGCTCCCAACGGGACCACATCATCTTGTGTTCAAGGATCGTCGATATATCCTAGATATCCTCTTAGTTTTAGCACAATGTAAGTAAGTTGTCCAGGTATGGCAATATCCTGATGCTAGTGACCATCAGGGAAAACAATGCCAATTGCAAACATCTCAAAAACACTTGTGGCACTAGAGAGAGGCTGAAGGGCAGACAATTGAACTTTGGTATTGGCAAGGGAGAAGCACTCAACCACACTAGCACGACATAGTCACAGGCCCAGTGATCGGATGTGGAATACTAAGAGAGAGAATGGGAGATAACAGAAAAGAAAACGGTGTAATTTTCTAGAGATGATGTGGCAAACAGTAAAGTGGGTAATAGCTAATAAGGCTAGTATTTCTGATGCGGGAAGAATGACTTGAAGCAAAGGTGTGCCACAGAGTTGTGCAGCATTATATGAAAAAATTACATAAAAATACACTCACTGAGGTAGAAGAGATGAGAAACGCTATCTCCAGTTTTGAATGACATGATCAACTCCAACTGTAGTCATAAGCTCTAAGTGCAGAGATAAAAGTAAAGACATCAGACATCACTATATGACTTTGGTGGAAGGTCTTGATATGCATGCACATGTGCATAAGAAGGAAACTAGATGATTCTCCCCACCCTTGCTTGATATGTGGGGTGAAACAAAGCATTCTCATGTGGCTGTCAATCATACAATTACAATTAGCATTCAATTAAAAAAAAAAAAAACATGACATGAAATAAGAAAGTGTGTATACAGGTGTCAAGGAATCACGTCAATGTTTATTGAATTGTATTTAATGGAACTATTAATTGCAAACCCATAGAAGTGAGGGATATTTTCAGAAACCATAACAATGATATATTATTTGAGTTATTTATATCATCCACACTATTACGTGAGCGATTCTCTACTTTACCAAGGGTACTTTTCTCTGCATCGATCTATGAAGCATTAGGAGAAAGCCAATATTCCATTCAACAAAACACATTTGTAAAATAAGGCATGTTTTATAGTCATATTTTATCCCTTTTTTTTCCACAGACACATTTGTAGAATGGGTGGTTTCTGTAATATACTGCTTAAAAAGCCAGAGAATAATACATAGCTTAAAATCACAGTGTCTGACACGTGCTTTTAACTAATATCTGCCGGATGTGTAAAATCTAATGCATTACATGTTCTTTATTTGTGCAACTGGTGTGAAGATGCTGCCTAACAAGAAAATAGCAAGCTGCAAATTAGTGTTGTCCTGCTCTAAAATAATTACAGCCATTCCCTCGTTACCATTTTTGATTATATTGATTGCAAATGCACAGAAGCGAGAGATCCTTTCAGGGACTACAACAAAGATATAAATCATGATTTGAGTTATTAATATCTGCCGCGCTATTAGTTCAGTGATTTATGGACCTTTACAAAGAGGCTGATTAGAGGGGTGAGGTTGGGTAATCTTCTGAGAGGGTGCTTATTAACACATTATTTTACCATGAGAATATCAATGAATGCCGCCTTGTCATTATTGACATCCCTCGAAGACGTGGGTGTGAAGATACAGCCGTCTCTGTAGGCTTTGTCTGTTGTGTGTACATGTATCTCTGCTCTAAAGAGACACAAAGCTATATTCAGGCTCAGATGTTCTCTAGAGACAAATCTGGCACATGCTTAGAGAAGGGGCTTTCTGTTTCCTGTGTACCAAGTGTAATGTATAAAGTATAAAGTTTCACAATCGCAGATCCATAACTCCTCCAATTCCTAACCCAAGCGGTTAACCACTGGGTGTGGCTGATTATTCTGTGTTTTCTCACTGGTCCAGTCTGGCCCTCCTTTCTTTGGCTTTGTGTCATTTAATGGTGCATATGGAGGAAAAGCCTTCCTTCTTCCATTTAACTAACAAACCAACCTCCTCCTTCTCTTCGCCCTTTGTACCACTCAGATACTCATCAGAAAGACTAAAGAAAAAAAAGTCTGAATGATGTAGCCTAATCCTTTGCAGGTGATCGGGACCACCGGTGCTGCCTGGGCAGAACTGGATAAAAAGAGGACGTGAGGAAATGTAGAAATACACTTCTGCATTCAGGACCCCCTACTTTCTCTGTCCACCAGCTTAAGCTTTTAATTCTCTCAACACCTGAACATAAAGTGACTATAGGAACCACTTTCACTTAGAGCTTGGCTCAGAGAATGACTCTTTTCATGTCTCAGACACATATAGTATACTGTATTTGAATCGTTTAATCACTCAGGTTTTTTCAGTCGTGCTTTATCTCTTCCATTTGAAAAAAATTCACGTGCCACAGATAATAATAAGGAACTAACCATTAAGATATCAGGCCTCGGTGAACCAATATTCACACCAGCCACTGGTCTTCTGACACACTAAATCCTTTACGTGCAGCATAATGAATATTTTTTTTTCATAACCATAAACCCATTTTGAACTGAATGCATGGAATTAACCATACTTTTATGTTATGGGTCAGCTGACCCATTGCCACATCTGAGATGTCTGAAATATTGCTTAATCTCCCATTTTCCCTTTGAAATTTTTTGACTTTCCTTATTTAGGGGACAGAGGTGGCTTGGTGGTTAAGGCTTATGTTACTGATTGGAAGGTCAGGGGTTCAAGCACTGCCAAGCTGCCACTGTTGGGCCCCTGAACAAGGCCCTCAACCCTCCCTGTCCAGGGGCACTGTATCACGGCTGACCCTGCGCTCTGACCCCAGCTTCCTAACATGTTGGGGTATGCAAAGAAAAAGAATTTCACTGTGCTGTAATGTATATGTGATTAATAAAGACTCATTATTTAGGGTCATGAACTTATATGCAAATATTTCTTCTTACGGCTTGTCCAAGACAATAATAAAGGTTTACTGTTTTAAGCTGTTCTTTGCTGTTTTTGTGTGTATTTAAATTGTGCATAATATAATGGATGTAACTTTTTCCCCCAACATAATTGGAAGGTAAAATATAATGTGCTAAAGATATAATTATAGACTGGCATACTTTTATCCACCATTTTCTTGTCATCTAAACTACTCATAATGGAAAATGGTTTTGGATTTCTGGCCATTATATTGTTTTTATGCTGCCAGTCTGAGTAGGATAGTGGAATTGTGTTTAGTATTGTTTTGTTTTGTTTTTGTATAATTACGAGAAAACTTTGTGATTTACTTTAAATCTCAGTAGATAGTGACAGACCGTGCACATGACATGAAAATCGCAGGTGGTGAAGCGAAGTGACACTAATGCCATGAGGTAGGTTTTTGCCTTTACTATGTTCACTTCACATGTGACAAAATGTATTACCTTAGTATCCTCAATGCCTTCTTCACTGTGCCTGGAGTCAAATCATACTAGGATGTCTGGAAATAGAAAACTGGCAAAGGGAAGTAGACAGACATTATAGCTGGGCCCAGGGGCTTTTCAAGACACTTGTCAATATTTACATATACCCTGGCCTATTAACCCTGTGAAAGGCCCCAGGGGCAAGGACCAACCTGTTCGCTTGCGGATGAAGGAAGTTCAAAACATCAGCTGGAACCTGTGATATCATCTTCATACCATATCTCTTAAAGTCTACCAGGCAGTGAATTGATCCCTTCTTCTATTGGGAGTCCAGTGGTGCTGTTATGATGGAAACACCATGATGGTGTATATTGGGGTTTGATTTCAAGCAGGGTCCCTGGCACAAGCTGCTCACAAATTCCCTAGATTCGCTAGTGTTGTTCTGATCAAATGTTTAGATTTCAAATGTTTCAGTCTTTATATTACCTTGCTGTTTGTTCCTGTTTATAAAGTGGGAACTTTGGGCCTGGGCTTTTTTAATGGTCTCAAGAGGATAAACATGCCCATTTCTCATGCTGGTACTCACAGGCCTTGCAGTGGCCCCTTTCAGGTGCACATGAGCTGAGACCAACATAAACCTTGTAATATTATGAGGTCTATAACCTGACAGATTGGACCAGGAACTTTGTGGTTTTGAAAAGGACTTTCATGTGAGCAAGAGATAATGTAATATAGCACATAACTGTATGGTGTATATGATCTATATTGCATTGCAAATATTTTTTATATGGGTCATACCAAGATATATTATGAAGTCCACATCCAAATCCATAATAAAAAGCAGGAACACTTTAGTAAGGATACATGGTGAATGCCTTTGACACTTGGTGAATGCTTCCTCATCAGTCACTGAGCTGTACAGTCAGTATCCCACAAGAGTACTGAAATTTCTGTGCTGATTTACGTTGGCAAGCCCCCCTAAACTCCTACAGCTTCTGTTCATTCTGTTGAAGGCCAGTGAGAATGCCCTCAGCAGAATACTTTAGTACAAGTACCCTAGCACCTATGTAAGTACCTAAGAAGCAATGTCCCAAAAGCTTTGTCAATATTGCCTTCAAATGATAGTTGTGCTCCTCCAGGGACAACAAATGGACAGAAATGTAAATGCTAAACACCATAAATGGGATAAATACAGCAACTGGTACAACAAGCTATGGCCACATATAAATAGTGATCTGTGTTGAGACATGAATGAGATGGAACCCAATTTGTAGATCAAGCATGTTGTAGTAATTTGCTTCATGTAGCTGCTCCACTGCAGTGATCGATTAGCCATAAATTTGGTTGGCAATTTTTTTGCTTTGTTTGGGTTTGTTTTGAGTTCCACAGTTTACTCTCAGATAGTCTGATCCTCCACAACACAAGCAAATCCCAACCTGTTTCTTTTCAGATGTTAGCCGGTTCTTAACAACTTCAGGGTTTTGGGAGCACAGAAGAGACTGGGTAATATCCTGCAGCAAATTGTCCAGCCAAATTGGGAGTGAGAAAGTCTGGCCCAGGGTTAGATTAGTCAGCATTGCTGGTGAGCTCAGTTTGTACTTCTTGTTCATTCTTACAACATTCTGTTAATTCTAAATGATAGTAGTTGTACTAGGCTTAGGTTGTGAGAAACATTGCAAAAGTAAGCTATGACACAGGTACCGTCATACTTACTGGGTTCTGCTTACAGTCATACAAAACTACATGAATGCTCAGTTGCCTTGTGGAGCTTAATGGCCAACAGAAGCACCTTCACAAGGAACTCACACGCTTCATTCTAAACAAATATAACATGGATCTACATTGAGCATTACTGAGGAAAATTAGTAAACCGATGAGACTGACATTATATATGTATATATATATATATATATATATATATATATATATATATATATATATATATATATATATATATATATATATATATGTGTAAAAAATAAAATTCAGAAACTACTCTATAAACACACTAAACACTGCAAGGTTGATATTAATGTGTTTATTTTTATAGGTTATCATTTCTATAGTAATAACTTGCACAGAGACTTGTATTGCGACTGCTTAATTGTTCATGTGGTGACTTCTTCTATGAGGAGATGTATTTTTGGAAGGAGTCTCCAGTGTCAGTGCTTTGTAAAAGTCAGAGGGAAACTCCAGAGGAAGATTGTCACGGCTTAGACGACTCTGTGGTTTCTCAGGACAAGCAAGTAAATGAAGCTAGAGTAAACCCGAAACAGTAAACACAGTATATTTTACATGAAATGTCTCATAAGAGTCTTCAATGTAGAGAGAAAATTCATTCTGATCAAAGTTTTCCTGAGATGTCCTCTGTGACCTAATATTAGAAATATTTTTTTGGATAATGACATAGGAGGGCCTTTCCTCACTTCTGTTAGGTGTGAGAGACACATGCACTGTGTAGTAATAAACCCAGCCCCTAATAAAGCTTTAACCTGGCACTTTAACACCACAGTGCCAGGTCACCATCACACATAGCATGAGCACTGGAAGTGTGGAAAACAGGAGGCCCTGAGAAGAACTCTCACCTGCAGCTATGCCTTTCCCTATTCAGATAACATCTTCCAATGGAGAAAAATGTTAGACAGGGTGCATTCAATGACTTATAAAACTTCCAAACAAAGCAGAAGCCCTCACTTTTGATGGTGAACTCACATTCATGTGTGATAAGCACTGTACAGCTGTTTATCCTGGCATGCTGTGAAAGCCAGATGTCTGCCCATGTTACAGTGCCCAATCTGACTGGCGATAACTTATGGCCTAATGGAAAACAACCAACTATCTCTGAGTTGGTCAAAGAAACAGAATGTGGCTGGAATTGGTTTGGCCAGAGGCCACAAACAAATGGACAGGAGCTGTCAGATAGCAACGGCCAAAAGTGTAAGGTGGACTGGAGACGGCGTAATTGAAAATTGGTGTGCTCCGGGAAGCATGAAGGAAAATCACGTAGCCTGAACCTGATTTTTTTCAAGTTGACGGATGGATGCTGTACTTAATCAGGGACACAGTGATGGTGGGGACTACAGAGAAAGACAGAGCAAGTCTCCAACCTCATGAGCTGATGGGCAGGCTGTGCACAGGGAGAGAAGAACGCTTAAATGGTGAGAGGTCCGGGGACTGGAGTGTTAAATCCTGTCTGACATGGCTAATGCTTAAATCTTATTCCCTTTTTACAACAACACAGGATCAACAAAAGCCTCCCCCTGGACAAAATCCTTTGAGGCAGTGACACAGAAAATTCCCATCCTGAAGCTTCCAAGGGAACAACAAACAGAGGCAGTAAATACAGCTGCATACATTTGGCCAGATAACGCACCCTCAACCCCTCCGCACTCTTCACCGCTCCATGCTCTTAGGTCTGGATCAACACTTTTCATGCTTGAGCAGGGCATAGCAACGCTTTGACTTTCACAGTTTTGCCCCGTGCCCTTCCTGAATGCCCCTGCACCCTCCCCTCTCTTTCTCTATCCTGTGGGAGGGTACAGTGGAGGGAGATGGAAGTTAGGGAAAGCAAAGTGGGCCTGGTTGCTTTAGCAACTCCATTTGTGCTGACGTTCTCTCTCTTTCTATCTTTTTTCCTCTCTCTATTTGCAACTTCTTTTTCCCTTTTCCACACAAATGTGCAGCAGTAGCCTACATGGTCGTGTGCCCTGATCACATGCGATTTGCATACGTGAGGTTGTGGCTATGCGATGAATAAAGAAACAGTAGGCAGAGAGCAGAGTAAAATCGACAAGGCCATATACAAAGGTGTTTGTGCAGCTATCTGATGGAGAAATGGACAGATGAGAGAGCAAATGAAGAAGATATCATCAGAGAAATGAGATAGCAGCAAAAGAAGGGAAAGAAAGGAAATTGATCATGAAAGTGGAGGTACTTTGCTCCTGTTTGATGAAATCCAGGAAGTTAGCTCTGTAACCCAAGCCATGCATTTTGAAAACTTGCACAGACGCGAGCTGAAGGAGGCCCTTGTCTGGTGGGTGCAAGTTTTCCACATCTGTCTTCCGCATTGTGCCTGTCTCTATAAACAGCTTCCAAACTTGTTATGGCTGTGTGAGGTTTTTGGGGAACTATATAATCCTGAATTCATTTAAGCGTTAAGTCAACCGCATTGAAGTTGTTGTTGTCAAACAAATTGTCAAGCAAATTGGTGCACAATATTCTGCAGCACATGCACTTTTATTTTGGTAGTGTATTCACACAAGTCATGCATTATGCCTTCTTTTTGGAATGCAGATTAAATTGCTGGAACATTCTTTGGAATATTTGTTTATACTTAGTATTTTGAAAAGTCCTATCCGGTTCAAACGTGTACCTGATACTGCATTCCACTATCCACTGCAGCACCTGGCAACTCACTGCGAATTTCTCGCTTTCTGTGTGAAGCCCAAACCAAACAAGGATGAACAGTCCCAACAAAGTTTCTTTTCAATATTCGCTCAGCTTGTGTTCGCACAAAACACTGGCCTCGGCCCTACATCAGTCCCACCCCCAAACCCAGATCCCTGTCCTCGTTTACTGTCAAATCCTTTATTGTGCAAATATGCAGAAGACAACGCCATAGTTCATACTCCATTAAAAAGACTGTACAAACTACAAAATAAGGTGGGGGGGGCAGGAAATTACAGTTAGAAACAATTTCAGAGGAATTTTTTTTTACTCCACTGTGATAAAAACTTTATTTTTTTTAATTAAAAAAAAAACTTTTAGCCTGTTTCCAATAATGCTTGTGTGCTAGAATTTGTAAACATGTCCCTCCAGTGGACAGACATTATTTACAATACATGACAATAGTACTATAAAACTTTGATAAAAATACACTAAGATCTAGAAATTATTTTAAAGATCAGGAAACTTTTTGATGGAAATGAGTAGATCAGTTTCAAATATTCAGTCATGAATGAATACTCGGTTATTCATTTTCCAGAGAATAAAAATCAAAATGATAAAATATAGAGTATATCTTACACATGGATATGAACACTTAAGGAAATCAAATAGTTGCATCATTAACATTGTGTCCATTGGGGAGTCTATGGGACAGAAGATTTTGTGCTGTACAATTCCTCTGTAACATGACAAGCTGTATTTATTAACTTCAAGAGAAAGAAAAAAGTTAAAGGCTAGTTAGGGAACGACGTTTTATAGCTGCTATCGTGTAAAGAACTAACTTGTTTTGTGGAAATGTAACTATTAATGGATAAAAAGTACAACGTTTCATTATTTGATAAATAAAAAATTGTAATTGCAAAAATCAAACACTACAGGATGCACGCTAAGAAGAAACTCGATGTGTTAACAGTGACAATTCATACCACCACTCTTTTATTATTTTCCTATAACAGCATGCACAGTCATGTTTTATTCCTTGCATAGTTACAAAAATACTATGATCAGTATACAGTGCTGCGAAAAAGTATTCATTCCTTCTTGATTTCTTCTGTATTTGTGTATACTGTATCTCATACTAAATACTTTTAGATCTTCAAACGAAATGCGAAATAAAATAAAGGCAACCTGAGTAAAGACACAATATAGTTTTTTAAAATTTATTTATTTTATTGAAGCAAAAAAAAGTTATCCAACACCTATCACCAATGTGGAAAACTAATTGCCCCCTTAAACTTAAAATCTGGTTGTGCCATGTTTAGCAGCAATAACTGCAACCAAATGCTTCTGATAACTGAAGATCAGTCTTTCACTTATTTCTAGGACTAGGACTTACCCCTATACTTTGGATCATTGTCTTGCTGCATAACCCAGTTGAGTTTACGGACTGAAGACCAGATATTCTCCTTTAGGATTTTCTGGTAGAGAGCAGAATTCATGTTTCCCTCAATTATTGCAAGTTGACTAGGCCCTGAAACAGCAAAGCATCCCCACACTATCACACTTCCACCACCATGCCTGACCATAAGTATGATCTTTTTGTGGAATTCTGTGTTTGGTTTATGTCAGTCTGTCTTCCAAATAGTTCCACTTTCGACTCATCAGTCCACAAAATATTCACCCAAAAGGTTTGAGGATCATCAATGTGTGCTTTGGCAAAATTTAGTCAAGCCTTAATGTTCTTCTGGGTTAGAAGTGGTTTTTGCATCGCCACTCTTCCATGGATACCATTTTTGCCCAGTGTCTTTCTGACAGTGGAGTCATGAACAGTGTCCTTTATTGATGCAAGAGAGGCCTGTAGATCCTTTGATATTGTCCTTGGGTACATTTACATTTACATTTATTAATTTAGCAGACGCTTTTATCCAAAGCGACTTACAAATGAGAAAATACAAGCAAAGCGATATATCAAGCAGAGAACAATACAAGTAATGCTACCATACAAGATCTATTAATTGAGTTCTAGAAGAAGCAAAGTGCACAGAGTAGGGTGTAAGTGCAATTTATTTATTTATTTATTTATTTTTATGAGTTGGTTACATGTTCACGGAAGAGATGGGTCTTTAGCTGTTTTTTGAAGATGGTGAGAGATTCCGCGGTCCTGATTGAAGTTGGAAGTTCATTCCACCACTGAGGGACAGTTAGTGTGAAGGTTCTGGAAAGGGACCTTGAGCCACGCTGAGTAGGTACTACTAAGCATCGGTCGCTAATCGATCGCAGATTGTGTGAGGGAACGTAAGCCTTCAGGAGAGAGTTGAGGTAGGAGGGTGCTGTTCCTAACAAGATCTTGTACATGAGCATCAAGGCCTTGAATTTGATACGGGCGGCTACAGGAAGCCAGTGGAGGGAGATGAAGAGGGGTGTGACGTGGGTTCTTTTGGGGTGGTTGAAGACAAGACTTGGGTCTTTTGTTACTTGCTGGATGAGTCGTCACTGTGATCTTGGAGGAAATTTGGAAGGTCAGACACTTCTGGGAAGGTTCACTATTGTTCTGAGGTTCACTGTGGTTCTTTTGGAGTCTCAGAGCCCTTGAAATAGCTTTGCAACCCTTCCCAAACTGATCCATTTCAATCACCTTCTTCCTCATCATTTCTGGAATTTCTTTCAAATTTCTCAGTGTGTTATTGGGTAAGATATTTTAACCAACTTTATGATGCTGAAAAAGTTCTATTTAAGTGTTGATTTGATTGAACAGTAATTAGTAATTAGTTTGTAGTAATTAGGTCTGGTTGTATCTAATACAGCTGAACCCAATTATGAATGGAGTTTCATAGATTTGGGGAATTAGTAACTATGGGTGCAAATACATTTTCACACAGGCCGAGTTGGTATTGGCTAATGTTTTTGCGTCAATAAATAACATTATCATTTAAAAACTGTATTTTGTGTTTACTCAGGTTGCCTTTATTTTATCTTAGACTTTGTTTTCATTTCTAAAACAATTTAGTATGAGATATTCACAAAAACAGAAGAAATCAGCAAATACATTTTCACAGCATTCTACAGTATCAACATGTTCCGTGAAATATGCTAAAATATATTTCACAGCGTAGCCTAGCAAGCATACTGTATCTAGTTTTGGGGGTCCAAGTGAGATGACACTGAAAATCTGGGATTTTGTTGTTGTTGTTGTTGTTGTTGTGGTTGTTGTTTCATTTAAAATCAACAGAAGGTTTTAGATTAAAAAAAATTAAAACAAAGAATGTAAATGTTCAATAGCTTAAATATTTCATACTCAAAATTCTGCACTATTTCTAGGTCATGAGGTTTTGTACGTACATGTGGAGTCCATGCCAGCTCGAGTGCACACTGTCCTTAAAGCAAAAATGGGAAATACCAAATACTAAGAAACTCTGAAGTTCATGGAAATATTAAAAAGATTTTACTTTTCACTCAAGTTGTTAAAATAATATTATTTGCAATGAAAATCATTGTATTAAATTAGTAAAGAATGCAATATAGAAGCATTTTCACTAGTGTGCTCAGACTTTTGGACCCCCTATATATACATGCGTATTTCTGTTTCTTTAGATAATTTTTTTTTTTTTTTTTAAATATTTGCACTGCTGTGTATATCATCTTCTTTGAAAATGTGAAATGGTAACCATATACCATGACATATCCAGTATGATATTGAGTTGTACTGTTACTGTGAAGTTCTCATATCCTTTCAGCCTGATTCCATATCATCATCCATATGTGTGTCAATGTATTTACAGATGTTTAATCAACATAGGCATGAGCACAGGCATCAAGTTGTGTACTATGCTATGGAACATATGGTCCGGCTTGTCTTGTTTTCCTGCACCATCCCATAACATGTTGAGATCACCTATTTAATTCAATTAAAACTTTTAAACATTGTAATTGGAAACAACTGCCTAGGAACACAGAATTACATAAACACTACTATTTCACCAGATTGTATCTAATATTAGCCATCTGGCACTTATTAAGGTCACAATAATAATAGCAATACAAAGAGGGAAGGGCATATGAGTTGGGAACTATTCAGGTTAAACATCTAGTCAAGTTTTAATTTAAGCTAATAAACAGTGGTGTGTTTGTGTGTGTGTACCTCGGCTGCAGTGTGATTGTGAGGTTAATATAGCTGAAATTATCTACCCCTTTTCAGTGTCAGGATGAGAATCACATGTTGGTCAGTGTGATCAGAGGTTGGTTGAAGGTAATCTTTATTTTATTTATTTATTACTATTTATTACTATTTACTATTGTGTTTGAACTGGTTCTAACAATGTAAAATTGTCTTGGCAATTTAGATGAATCAAGAATAGGGAATTTTTAGTGAATAGGGTAATAGGATGATTGCTGATATTCTTTTTTTCATCTCATTTTCTCCCCAAATTGGTTTGAGCACAGCCAATTTTGCTCCTTTTGGCCAACACTTTTCTGGAAGACACCTGATTGCTGATATTCTTGCAGCTACAGTATTCTTTGTATTTGAACATTTTCAAAAAAAAAATGCAGAAAAAAATTCAATTATCTATGAAAAACAATTATCTATGGATTGTCTAATTAAATATGCATAAATCTACATACTTAATAAAACCAATAAAAACTGATACCTCCTAATAACAATCAGCCCTGAAATAATTTTATTACAGAAATTTTTTAAAATTAATTTAGCAATGAATGTGCAACCCTTGATGAAATTGTGTCCTATCTTGATGCTTCTTTACCTCAAATTATTGTATACTGACTCCATTTTTTGTTTTGTTTGTTTCTCCTCTTCTTGGTCTGTCTAACCCCTGTGTACATGTTCCCTATTACACAATTAAAAACAGAATAAAATAAAATAAAATAAATCAATAAAAATCTTAATAAAACAAAAAAAATAAAATAAAATGTTCTTGTATGTTCTTTTACAATGCTAAGAACAAGACATTTACATATATATATATATATATATATATATATATATATATATATATATATATATATATATATATATATATATATATACTGTATATAGTTATTATATAGCACTATTAATAAAAAAAAAATGTGCCAATTTCCATATAAATGTAAATAGAATAAACAATACTTGCAGTACAACAATAAATAAACCAATAATTAACATTTTTGGGAAATTCAAGTGTAACACCCTTATCCTTATAATTAGGAATAGAAATAAAAATGTTACTTTTCATGAATGCAGGTAATCTAGAAAGTGAGTTGTTTGGGTTGTTTTTTTTTTGGTTTTTTTAGGGGAAATTAAAAAAAAAAAAATACAATGTTATAAAACTGTTTTAAAAATGCAATGTGTTTCAATTCTAGTGGGTTTCATAAGGTTTATAATGGAAGTTGGCATGTGTATCTTAACTGCACAAAAATCGAGATATACAGTATATCATGGGACAGGGCGCTTTCCAGGGATATATGACATTTAGTGATTGTGCCAAGTGGGTGGAGCTTAAGCATTACCAATTTTCTGTTGAACATTCTGATAAATGCTTGATGTGTCCAATACTTTTAACTATGTTTCAAACACAAAATAGCACATGACTCTGAAATTCTCTTTTAAACAAATGAATCAAAACAAATCGAGCAAATAAAGAAACTGAGAAAAACTTTGCATTAATTCACTCTGGCAACTCAAAAACTAAAATCTGTGCACTCAGAACAACATAATCATGCCTTTCTAAGTCAATTTGCCTTCTGATTGATTACAGCATGTAGACCTACTTAAAGAAGATATCATGCACACAACTGAAAAGCAATTAATTTCAGGGTTTGGAGGCATGCATATTCGCCTGCTTATTGGGGGAAACAGAGGGAAACCAACTGCACACTTCGATTTGCAACTGACTATAAATGTCATGCACGAGCTAGCGCTGGCTGAGCTCAGCTGCTTGGGAAACTGGGGATTGCTCCTACATGCATCATTAAGGAAACATATGAGGTGATTAGGAATGGAGACGATCTATGTCACCGCTCTTCTTCATGTGAAAGACTGTAAACCTCCAAAACGTATACTGCTGCCAGAATTCAGTCACATTTACAGTCACACAGTGCAAAAAAAAATATATCTTACCAAGGGCAAACAATTTAAACATAGGCAGATTTATCTAAGATTACTTATTATGAGATTATTGTGAAACAAAAATAAAAATACTAAGCCAGTTTCTAAATATTAGTCATTCATGTTCAGTACATTAAGTGCTTTTCCTTTTCAGAATGGCGGTGAACCTAGAGCCTATCCTGGAAAAACCAAACATGAGGTGGAAACACTGGATGGGATGCCAGTGAATTGCAGAGCAACATACACACACATATCCATCTATCCATTTTCTGTACCCCTAGTCAGAGTCATGGAGGAGCCTGGAGTCTATCCCAATGAACTCGAGGCACAAGGCAGGGGACACACTGCATGGGGTGCCAACCCGTTACAGGGCAAACACAATCACACCTGGAGGACCCTGGAGCAGTGGTGCAGCAAACAAAACCTGCTGCCCCATCATGCTGCTCTTAGTTATTGATTACAAGCTTGAAATGTGCCCATATTTTCATTTGCTAAAATATTTTTGCAGTGGAAAAGAAATGAGTGTCAGAATCTATTGACATCAAGATTTTCATCAATTGAAAGAGGATCATTTTCTTAACAAATAAGATACATGGACAAAAGTGGCTTTTAAAAAGAAATAAGTAAATAAAATAAGCATGAGGGGGGAACGACTATATTTTTGTTGATACATATATACATGTGAATGGAAAAGCAGCTTTTATCATTTCTTTTTATAGACACAGAGGTTTGACAGTCAATAACACTAATACCATTCAAAGAGCAACATGTAAAACCAAGCAGGGATCAACAGGCCAAATGCTGCCTGCCTGTGGAGTCTGACAGTTACAAGTAAGACAGCTTTCTTTGGGTTGGACAAAAGGAATTTAATCCATAGTATTTACAGTGCCCTCCACTAATATCAGCACCCTTGGTAAATATGAGCAAAGAAGACTGTGAAAAATGGTCTTTATTGTTTAACTTTTAGATCTTTTGTTAAAAAAAAAAATCACAAAAATACTCTGTTCTCACGCATTTCAAACAACTGCAAAAAAATATAGGTTTTCCCTTTTAGTCAATACCTTGTGCTACCTCCCTTTGCCAAGATAACAGCTCTGAGTCTTCTCCTATAATACCTGATGAGGTTGGAGAATACATGGCAAGAGATCTGAGACCAATCTTCTATAAAGAATCTCTCCAGATCCTTCAAACTTCGAGGTCCACACTGGAGGACTCTCCTCTTTAGTTCACCCCACAGGTTTTCTATGGGTTTCAAGTCAGGGGACTGGGATGGCCATGACAGGACCTTGATTTTGTGGTCAGTAAACCATTTTTGTGTTGATTTTGATGGATGTTTTGGATCATTGTCCTGCTGGAAGATCCAACCACACCCCATTTTAAGATTTCTGGCAGAAGCAGTCAGGTTTTCAATTAATAACTGTTGATATTTGATAGAGTCCATGATGCCATGTATCCTAACAAAATGTCCAGGTCCTCTGGCAGAAAAACAGCCCCAAAACATTAAAGAGCCACCACCATATTTAACCGTGGGCATGAGGTACTTTTCCATATGGCTACCTCTCTGTGTGTGCCAAAACCACCTCTGGTGTTCATTACCAAAAACTCTATTTTGGTTTCATGTGACCATAGAACCCGACTCCATTTGAAGTTCCAGTAGTGTCTGGCAAACTGAAGAAGCTTGAGTTAGTTTTAGATGAGAGTAGAAGCTTTTTTCTTGAAATCGTTCCAAACAACTTGTGGTGATGTAGGTGTCTTCAGATTGTAGTCTTGGAGACTTTCTGACCCCAAGATGCAACGAACTTCTGCAATTCTCCAGCTGTGATCCTTGGAGACTTTTTGGCCACTCGAACCATCCTCTTCACAATGTGTTGAGACGATATAGATACACATCCAATTCCAGGTTGATTTCCAGTTGACTGGAACTTCTTAATTAATTGCCCTGATGGAGGAAATGGGCATTATCAATGCTTGTGCTATTTTCTTGTAGCCACTTCCCATTTTGTGTAGTGCAACAACCTTTTGCCACACATCACAGCTATATTCCTTGGGCTTACCCATTGTTATGAATGACAACGGGAATTTAGCCTGTGTTTATACCCCTGTGAAACAGGAAATAATGCTTGAACAATTTCCTGTTCCTAGTCATTAAGCTATACTAAATTATATATATATATATATATATATATATATATATATATATATATATATATATATATATATATATATATATATATATATATTTATATATATATAAATGGGAATATACTTCAAATATATTTTATAAAATAAATTCATAGGGTTACCAATAATCGTTGCACAACTATATTTAACAAAGATATTTGTTTTTATAAACCTGTGTTGTGTTTACAGTTGCTTGATATCCATGAGAGCAGAGCATTTTGTGAATTTTTTTGAACAAATAATCAAAAGATTAAACAATAACGACAATTTTTTACAGCCTTCTTTGCTCATATTTACCAAGGGTGCCAATATTAGTGGAGGGCACTCTAATTAGCAGTCATAAAATTCTAAAAGTAATTCGAAAACATGAGTACACTGTTAAGAAAATAACAGTTAGTTTGAATCATTGATTGAATCAAAAAGACCAGAGCATTAGTATTATTGTTTATACCTTTGAAACTGTATTTCAGCCCCTCAGTGTTAGTGTATCAGGCACCGTGTGTTCATCAGGCTTTGAAGCTTTCTCTTAGATAAGTCTTGGTTCACTGTTCCTTAATAGCTTTTTTATTATTATTATTATTAGAAAATGAGTTTTCTTTATCTTATATCACACAACAGGATTTTTCCATAAACACTTCTGAACAATCTTGAGCAAAAAGCAAATAACTGAGGGGGAAAAAAATAACTTGACAGAAGGCCAATCATGAAATGTTATAATTTAAGCATCAAGAAGTTTGGATTGATTTCTTAAGTAAACTTTTTTTTTATCCTATTTAAAAAAAAATAATATTTTTTTCATCGTTCAAATGAGGGAGAACTAAACAGTATATGTTGTCTTTTCAAGGTCAGAAAGATTGCCCTTGAGCTTCCCAGGCTATAAAACTGCAGTACACAAATAATGAATAAGTGTTTCCCATCTTGAAAACAGCTTTGTGAAACATTTTCAAACAGCAATGCTCCATCAAATAGTTTGATTTACATTATTTCTCTGTGAAGAGAAAAATAAGACCCCCCCTCTCAAAAGGCCTTATTCCCACAAACACTGTGGGCTGCTCAATGCGGTAGTAGAACATAAATGTTTGTCTGTTTGTTTTGAGGTTGTTTTTTTTATTTGATTAACGGCAAAAAACAATTTCTTTTATAAATGCAGCGGTTTGTCAACAAATCAAAATGAATATGAAATTCCCCTGTATTCAGACATGACCCTCCTCCCCAGGGCTATCTGGATAAGACTATACACTTTACAGCAGTGACAGTAACCATACAATATCAATACATCAAACAGTGTCAGGAAGTTTGAGATCGTGAAAGGACGCGGTGTCCGCTTTCCTCGTCTACCTGTATGTAGGCAAGCACAGACAGGCTGAGGGGCTGGAGCACATCTTACAGGAAGCAAGATTTATATACCGTTGATCAAATTGCAGCTGAGTTATGACCGGAGAACCCTATCCCCCCCTTCCATGTCTTGCAGCAAAGCGCTATATCACCTTCAGCCTGACGGGCAGAGTGTCTAACTCTCAAATCAGACATCCATTACTGAGTAATAGAGCTGAATGAAGAGGTAGAGTTTCCCTATGGGGGATTAGCCTGTAGCATAATTTATAATCCGTAACATGTACGCAAAGTCATTCGGAGCCTTTACCCCGACAGTGCACTTGTCAATCAATTGGAGGAAGCAATGGAGGAAAACAAATGGTGATGAATGAGGGGGGTGTTGTTCTTGTTTGAGTTGCTCAAGGCTTATTTTTTTCACTGAGCATTCGATTATAGCGATTTAATTGTGAGCCACATTACTGCAACTGAGTGTTAATACTACGCACTAGTAGTTTGGTTTTTAGGGGGACTAAGTTATTTATATTCAAGGGTGGAAAGTCACAAAGTACTTGAATACCATAGTTCAGTGTAGCTGTATTTTTGTCAGTATAAGTAAACCATAGTAGTTTTAAACAGTAATTATTTAAATATATATATATATATATATATATATATATATATATATATATATATATATATATATATATATATTTCAATTTGCTGCGTTTATTTTTGATCACCGCTACAGAGTAAAAGAAATAATGCATTTAAACCTATAAGACTGTAAGCCAATTAAAATACATTATATGCTTATTTTGAATAATTCAATTTCAAGCTTGCCTGTCTACACATCAGGCATCAAATGCTAGTCAGCAGCAGCAATGTCTGAAACAGGGGAGACAAATGAACATCCCTGTCCCAATTTATCAAACATCTTTAGTCTGAAATGCATCATACACATCCAAATCTGATAATGATCTGCGATTTTTCCAAGCCGAAACCCATAGAGATGTCGGCATTTCACAGCTCAACTTACCACCAGCAGAAACATACAGGTAAGCTGTTGGCTAGCTGAGGGACTAGCAAGAGTACAAAAGCTCTGTATTGAACTTAAGATGTGCATATTGAATTATGTGTGTAATTAATTGTAAGATGTGTGTAATTAAATGTATTGGTCACTGAATTGTGTGCTGCTTAGTCTTGAAGTAACATTCAGAGTAATGTGTAAAGGGTATCTCTGCTAGATAGCGAACTATGTAACTAGAAACATTAGCATGAGCTAGCTAGCTAGGTCATGTTACCTTTCTATATATACTGTTGTTAAAGGAGGTGGTGTTCACTTGGTGAACAAGAATTGTTTTAAAAAAATGCATTGCTCAGATATAGTACTTTTTCGAATTGGTTGTGTCAACTGTAGACATATTTAAATAATAATAATAATAATAATAATAATAATAATAATAACGTAATTTCTCTAATAGTTTTTCACCAGTACTTGTGCCCGTCAGTCTGTTTTGTACTATTTCCTCCACCATTGTATTTTCAGTCAAACTCTGGAAGGGTGACCAATAATTAAAACCTGTGAGACCCCTAAGGATATCAAATGCTTTTTAAATCCAACATAATGCATTGCATTCAGTTACCCACATAATCAAATAAGGTCTGATCAGTTATCATTACCATGCAATCAGCATTGCCTCAGTTCTTCTAAGTGCTCAGCATTAGTGACAATACGTGATGCATCATTTGGCCTGCGCTGTGCATACGGATACCGCCAGTGTTTGTTCAAAAGCATGACATGTGCCAAGACATGTCAAAATTAAAATTGGACCAAACACAGATGCAATTAAAATGCAAATTCAGGAGATGAGAAATTCAAACTCAGATACAGCCTACGGTAATGTGGCCAATCAGCTCGCACGCATGGTGATCAAATAAGCCCTGTGGTGCGACATGGTCAAGGTCTCTGAAAGCGCCGTATACAATATGATTATGGCACCATAATTTGTGTCCCGCTCATTTTGACCACAACTTTATAATTAAAAGGGTAATAAATAATCTTTTAATCCTGTTCGATAGTGCTGGGGTTATTGCCTAAGATACAGTGCAGTTTTCCAGTGAATGGGGCTAATAGGGTTTGGGGGTGTTTGGTGCCTAAGTGGGTCGCTGACTCTCAGATTGTTGGACTCTAAGGAGTCTGGTGGACTAGTCTCCATTATTAGCCCTTAATCTTGACGGCACGGGTACAGGGACACTAGCTGGTCTCCTGGCACTAAAAAACATTAAAAATTGCTCACCAGGGGAATGGTCACTGCATTCTCGTGTTCCAATGAGATTATGGAGTGAGGAAAATAGAGTATATATATATATATATATATATATATATATATATATATATATATATATATATATATATATATATATATATATATATATATATATATATATAAAATGTCTTTAAAGAAACAAATAGGACAAAGGCAAAAAAAAAATCATGTGCTTCTGTACAGGTGACTCATAATGGCTGTCTTTTAACAAGGTTAAACTCTGAAGCAAAGGACACAGAGCATTCAATGTGTAGCACAGCAAAGTACTTAACCAGACTATTACAGAGCACACAGTATCTCATGTCTTTTCATTGCTCTCTTAATGGCACCTACATTAGAGGCCAGTATTTTTACATTGATGTCTCTCACTCTAAATGGCTTTTGAGTAATGACAAAGCATTTCAAAAACCGTGATAAAAGTGATAACGTTTAGATCTGATTGGGCTCAAAGATACAAGGATGTATTGTGCTGGGTTACATAAAAAACTTAAGGGGACCAATCATTTTTACACTGAATTTAAACTTGACCAGCAGTCATTATGGTGGTAGATATAGAAGCTGACAATCACTTAAGAAGCTGTTCACAGGTTTGTACAGCTTGCTATTACATGCTGCTGGGAAGTATATTGGCCATCTGTACTCTCTGAATGAAATATGCAATTATGCATGAAAGAAAGACTAAAAGGAACAAGACCCAATTACAGAAATTATTTTTTTTTAAACTTCAACTGAATGAAAGTTCTGTGTGTATATGTATGCTAAAATGCCATTAGTGAGAGCTGGAATGTCCGTTATAATGCGTGATATATAGTGGTTAAAATAATTAGCATTGCTGCGAAATGCTAAACGATGATCATGCATAAGCAATACACAGATCTGTAAGTTCCGAAATGAAAAGGAAGTTTTTTTTGTTTTGTTTTTTACAAGTTTACAAACTGGGTTTTGAGGAACAAAAGGTCACTAACTAATCCCCTCCTCTTTTCACAACTTCTAATGATCTATTTTCCATATTTAATGCTGTCTAGATTGGTCCCTCCTACAAATAGCACACTGGTCTCTTTCTGAATCCCTCTGTAAATTGCATTAGTATCAGTGGACCATGGCTCACACAAAGGGCTCATTTCCCTCAGGTTTGGCGCTGTAACTCGCGGTACATTATTAGCCACTTCTAAAAATGGAGGAAACTTCATACATCGACGTCAATTAGGTTAGAAACAAATGAGTGCATATACAAACAGAACTTTTATATGAGTTTTGTATGCCCTTGTATTTTAAGTGTGGTGGTGTAATCAATCTGTACATGCACTAAAAGCAGTTAGAGCGCTGCGCACTTGACTTGTTGTCTCCTCACAATTGTTTGCCAGCTTTATAGCTTAGAGAAATGCACGCTTTTAAATAGGGTTAACAGTTATAACGAGCCTAAGCAGCAAGTTGCATATTTTTGATCGGATTAAGGAAAGTAATTTTTTTCTAAAAAGTGTTGTGACTTTTATTGACTAGTAGTAAATGCACAATACACAATCATTCTGGGGTAGTTTGTTTCTTTTCTTTGGCATGCAATAATACTTCAGTGTAGCTGTTTTTACTTCACAAGCAGGCTTGATTTGTATCGGCATGGTTTTTTGCAAAGTTGATTTTATATATTACCAGTTTGATGTTCAGTGGTGAAGTTGAAATGCTTTTGTTTGAGGTGAGTGAATGTGAGACTAACAGGTTTTTTTAAGAATTCAGTCAATGTTAATATGAATGAATAACATTCAATAAGTTAAGAAATCTTACTTTAATCTTCAGAATTGAGTTCATGTGTTAATGTTAATTAGAGTAATGTGTTTTCTGTTTATGAGACCAGTTACTGTGAAACATCTTGGTAAAATGGACAGAATAAAGTTTTTATTTGCATTTCCTTCAGAATCATGGAATTAATTATTACTAATTTAAAAGAAGGCATAAAAGGCAGAACTATCGGTATCGGCCGATATCACTCTGAATAATAGGTTATCGTATCGGCTGAGAAATTTAGTATCGGTGCATCTCTACTTTACAACTAAAAACTGAAAACTAATCCCGTAGGGCTAAAGTGTATAAATTTTACATGTAAAATCGGTAGAACAGAATATCAATCACATGTAACAGGTATGAGGAAGAAAAAAGTTGATAACTGAGGCACCTCTAATTGAATAGTTGAATTGGTTTTGCCACAGTGAATGGGATAGAACTTTAAAAAATGAGCAGACTGCTCAGACTCCAGTGGAGAAACACGAGTAGTTGCTGTGCCTCTTTTACAAAGTGGCTCAACACAAAAATCCAGGGATATTCGATCTGATCCCTGACATCTCGGCATATCAATGCAACATGCCATAAACCTGGAGAGCAGAATTTGTTTTATTATAGCAGACGGTTTAGTCCTGGACTGAGAAACGAATCACTGTTAAGACTTATTCAATAAGACGTTATTCACAACCGAAATGAAAAGAGTGAAACAGAGTTAAAAACTGGAAATCATCGCTTGATATGAAATAAAAACAGTCCTTCATAGTGGACTGAAATGTGTGGATGACACTACACACACACACACACACACACACACACACACACACACACACACACACACGCGCAGGAAGTTCAGTCTGCTTCACGAAAAGAAGCTGTGACCTTTATCGTCGCCTTTTGTTGCGTGTCTTTTTTTCCTTCCATATTTCCACTCCAGTTCCCACGTAAACAAACAGAGACCTCCATTGTGTCATGCTGTTGTAACACATGAGCATCTGGGCTCGGAGAGCAGTTTGTCAAAACTCCCTGCAGTAGAATGAAAATGAAGATCTCTTCCCCTTTTCTGTCGCTGTCCATCTTTTTCTTTCATTCCTCTCTCTCTCTCTCTCTCTCTCTCTCTCTCTCTCTCCTCTTGACTCACTATTGCTCCCACCCTCCCTCTTTCTCTGTCTCTTCCTTGCACTCTCCAGTTCTCCCCCTGGCTTGTCAGCTGCCAGGGGCTGACATCTCCTTTCATGTTCCATGCCTGGCGAGGGCTTTGAACATTCGTTTGATTCTTTTTAAGATAATAGCTGGTTAGCTGTCAGGGAAAGGATGATCAGTTAAAACCTTAATCACTGCCTGTCGACTATCATGACAGTTATATTTTTTTTTCTGCCCCTTTCCTCTGGCTTTAAAATTAATCCTGGGAGCAAGGCAACAACAAACACAATCACAGAGTTTGTTGGGAGGAAACAAGGGAGCAAGTGGAGAAGGTCAGAAGAGATTGAAGAAGTGGATTTGTGCTGTTGTGTTGGTTTGGTTTACTTTTAGATCTAGACTAGCCTCCTTCTTCCTGTGTAACCTGCCAACATATCCTGCCAACCTAGGAGGATTTCTTTTCCTTTTCTTTTTTCTTTCTTTTTTTTTTTTTTTTAAATCAACCTGATCTTACCTACCTGTCAGCATGCCACGCTGATGTGACATGGTCTGGCAGCTACAGGAGAGCTACTTGTAAGCCGCCAAAGAGAGGGCCTTGATCAATCAGGCCAAAACATTGTGAATTGTCATCCGTTGACATTCCAAAGACCATGCCAGAGCTCTATCTGGAAAGATGTGACACTGAAAGCAGAGCTTGGAAAACTTAAAGATAGTTTCGGTTCTGAAAGTGGCTGATTGGCCAAGCCACATTCAAAGCCATTGTAAAATCCTCAATATATGAACACATGAGAGTGTCTCAGAATTCTGTATTAATTTACCATGATTTAAATCAATAAATTGTTACACATAAATCCATAGAATAGCCTAATCTTTGTCCATTGTGTTGCTTAGCAACCAATGTTTACTGTTAACAGACTACATATCATAGCATATTTTAAGAACAGTTTACAGTGAATATTCTTAATAATAAATTAAATATTTGATTAGACATTGGATTTGTTATATTATATGGTTTTTGTTGCTGTACTACTGTATAAAAGCATTAAGGTACTCAAGGATGTCTGTGAGAAAATCACTGGACCACCCTGTCATGTAGGACTATTCAATAAATGTTTGTGATAGTCCTGATAAGAAACTAACATGACTGACTGGTGACAACAGTTACTAATTAATGCTTCAACATTAGTGATTAGCTTTTGTCTGTAAATACATGGTTATGTTTTCAGTTATGTTTTTCCTACCACTTTGAACTTGGAAGCAAAGAATACATTAAACGCATATTTATTTTGTCCATTCATCTTCAACATTCTGTTTTTGTATATTTAAAGCAAAATGAAACACTTAACTGATCAGTCCTGAGAGGTTCAATGAAATTTCAAAAACATCTATGAAAGTCTGTCAGTCCGTACAGGATTTCGTGGAGGTTTTTGTGATTGTTGCTGCCGAAAATGCTTGATTTTGCTTGATTTAGAAAATCTGCGATCATAAAAAAAAAAAAATGCAGGCTCCTTTGAAAATTGCGGAGTTTACTTGATTTCGCATTTATTTCTGCGATTGCAAAACCGCAAAATCCTGGAGAGACTGGTCTGTGAAGCTCCTCCCTTTCAGCTAAATAATTTACATGTAAATGCATGTGATTGGCCACAACAAAGGGTCTGTTACAAAAGCGGTAATGGTTCGTGTTTAAAAACTGGAGTCACGGAGCTAAGTTTGAAGACTACGACGAATCAGTTCTGCTACAGTACATTGTGTTTGCTCAAACTGCATCTGCATTTGGACCAGCTCATGAACTCTGTTCTAGAGGAAAGTTCTCCTTCATGCATGTTTTGTGGACACTTCATTCAGTAGACATTGCACTCCCATCTCCTCTACAGGTGTGTGTCACCCCTTCTACTATGTGAATTCCCACATTGTGGACACACTGCTAAAAGGCTGTAGGCACTCCATCTTTTCGTTTAACCATGGGCGACTCTCTGACCCTCCTTATTCATATATGTTTCCCAGCATCACGGCTAATGGGAGCACCAAGCACCAAGAGGTCAAGCAAGGCCACAGACATACTATGTACAGAATTCCAAAGAGCCGGCGGCAGGGTCTGAGGTCAGGCCAAATCCTGGGGAGGACAAAGCAAGGATGTTATAATGATGGAAGGGTGATAAATGACAAGGATGAGGACTCATTAAGCAAAACAAGAAGCTTTGTGTGTGTATGCTGTTTTGAATGTATATCCTAACATCTTTCATGTTTAATATTAAATAGATATTGATTAGAATAACTGATGCTGGATTATGTGATTGATCTCTGTTACTTCTTTCCTCTTCCTTTTTTTTTCCTTTCCAGTTTCGCTCCCCCAGTGACATTGACAGTGACAGAGTGTGGCGGCAAACCAACACAAAAGAGACTTAAATGCGTAATGTCTGACAACACAAAAAGTACGCAAGGGATGCAGGCTTGAGCGAAATTGTGTATAAGCTGCCAGATCCACTGAGCGCCTCAGCTGAGGATCTGTGGCGGGATCCTGAAAGTCATCGAGTTAAGTTAATAAATGACGGGTGCTTGCTGAATGTGTCTCCTCATCGTTCCCCTCTTTCATCACACTCTGACTTAGAAGTGACAGTACTGCACCCGACAAAGGGATTTATAAGTACACCAGGAGAATATACTTCAGTCCTTATTATTTCACATTATTCCCACGAATGAATCTTAAAACAAGATACGACGCTTAAATAGCTCCACTAGGCCCTTGTGGAATACAAACATGTGATCTGATCTGGATAACAATGCTTTCAACAACACATACACATATAATAATAATAATAATAATAATAATAATAATAATAATAATAATAATAAATAAAAACATGAAACAGAGCGCTCATTCTTAGCTTGTCAGTGTTTGCAGGTTGTAGGGTCAAAAGAATGCCAAAATAAAGGAGAAGAAAACAGGATAAATTGGGGTTCGTGGCACAAAACCCCTCTAATCCTTGAATTTGGATATTTGAAATAGAAGCTCTGCGGAGAAAGCATCAAAGACAGCTCTAAATTAGCCTGTTAAAAAAAGGAGAAGCCTGACGATTTCAACCAGTGTGAAAAAGACAAGGGAGCTGCAATCTCCTAGGGGCCCAGATTAGAAACATATACTCATTATTCTGTCTCAGTGGGTGTCTAAACCCCAAAAATCCGGCTTCCAGGGAGTGCGCAGAGACATGTTAACCCCAGCGCTGCGCTGCCTTTGTAGCTGTGCATCGTTAGCCGCCGCACAACCGCATCTCGAAGGGAAACAACTGACAAAAGTTGGCAATTAGAACTCTGAGAGTGTACTTGTTTAACATCATGAGAGGAACAATCCAAAATGCATAGAGGAGGAAAGATAAAGAAAGACAACAGGGCATGCTTGGTCTATATGTGGCGATCTTAGATTATTTCTGTTTCATTTAAAGATTATGCTCATAGACGTGCTTGGCTGTGAAGATTTGCCACAAAAAAAAAAAAAGAAAATATAGAATATTTCTTATGATCTAATATTATCTCATATTTCTCAAAATTAGATTACACCAAAACAAAAGAGAAAAAATGAGACTCGTTTCTAAACATCTTGAAATGATCTTGTTCTATTGACATAGACATTGAAATGCCTTCTTTCTTGAATGAGATGAAATAAATTAAATGAAAGGCTCAGGGTCCTGAACAGAAGGTCAGCGGTTCAAGCCCCATCACTGCCAAGATACAACTGTTGGGCCCTTAAGCAAGGCCCTTAAACCTGACCTGTTCCAGCGGTGCTGCATCATGGCTTTTATTCATGCAGTGAATGAAATAAGAACATTTGAAACAATGAAATTGAGAAACATGAGAATAAGGTTCTGAACAGAGTCTAGAAATTGGCTTAATAATCAAATTTTTCGCTTTACAATAATCCCATAATTAGAAATATGAATAATAGATATTGTCTTTTTGCAGTTTTGCTGTGGGTCTTCAGGTTTCTTCTTCTTGACACAAGCCTGGGTGTGCTTATCAGAATTAGTTTTTAAAAACTTGGAAAACACAATCCTTTAAAGTTGTTTTTGGTCTCCTTGGTTAGAGCATCTGTATTACCTTGGGTGGAGGTAAGAGTGATCTACAGTTAGAAGTACTGTATTTGCAGTGAAGATGGAATATTAGTAAAATGTCTGTTAATGGAGATAAAGTACAAAAAAAATAATAATAAATAAAAATCCAACGGCCTTAGACATGATGAGGAAGAACCAGGAGTAGCCTGAGATATGAGAAGGTGGGCTGAGTGTTATTGTCAGAGAGCCTTAAAGGATCTGTGGCTCTCAACCTTAATGAAATATGATGAGCTAAGCTTACTATAGGAAGTAGTCGTCAAGTAGAGCTCATATCTACAGGACAAAATTGCATGATCTTGGTGCATTCTGTATTCCCCCCACCCCTAGATCTATCCTCATTCTGTTCTAGCAAAATGAGAATAATGTTCTGAAGTCAGACATCAGTACCACACTAAATAGCAATGACATCAAATCCTGTTACCATTAACTCAAATAACAAGCCTTTTAATATTGTTCTGCAGATTAATCGTGTTTCGCAGACAGGAACAGTAAATATTTAAGATTCTCCAATTTTGCCCGGATCGAATTAGTGTTTATCTCATTAGAGGCTCTTCTGGAACGAGGAAGCAGCCACACCATGTGATCTCAGAAGTTTAGTAAACACTCTGTCCCTTTGGCTTTCAAGTCTAATGACCTAGAATGACTAACAATGTTTACTAGTGAAGAGAAATAATGAGAGTTTCATTCAGATTGCTGCGTCTCAGCAAACGTGAGAGAGGAAGCATGTTGCGAGGGAGAGGAGCCCAGCACTTCATCAGCCCCAATGCTGTTTTCCTAATTATGGCCATAATTACACGCACAACCAAGCTGAGTCAGAGAACTGACAGAATGACTCACCAACAGAACAATTTTGGAGTTTCTTGTATTTACGCAGTTTGCGTTTTCCTGGCTCAAAGACTCCGTAGTCTTTCTACTCAGCATGGAAGAGACATGAGTTACGTCAGAGGTCCTGACCACAGTAATGACCCTTTTCCTCACTCTTAGACAAGAACAAAGAGAAGTAACCATGGTGAGTTTCCTCGCAGACAAAGCGTGGAATTAAGGTCAACAAGTGGGCAGGGATGGTCAGCAGGTCAGGACTAAGTGCATTGTTGTTGGAACAAGAAAATATGGATTAGGGTGGGCCACGGCACTCAACGAAAATCCCCCACTGCTATTATTTATGCAGATCCCACCAGTCCTCCTTAATGCACTTCCATACCTCCCCCCCACCCATTCGTCCTTATGTCATGGGCTTGCTGTGTCCGGTGCGCTGTCAGGTCTTCGTAACAGGCTGATCTGGGTAGGTCCAGCTACCTTGTGCAGACAGTAGCAATTATCGCAATCAACAGCTCTGGCCAATTATAACTTCCTGTTCATTATGCCCCAGGGGCCCCGCAGTGCGACTTACAAGGAAATTAAGTGGCCACCTCACTTTGCATAACTTAATTTGAAATGACAGGGTATGACATGGGGGGCTTCTGACCCTGCCAGCAACCGGCCCCATGTGTGCCAACAATTTACACTGCCAAATTGCTTCCAGGCTGCCCTTCATGGAGGCAAGGATGAGCCCTTGTGGAGCACTAGCACCTTCCAATGTCCAGTCCACTAACACAAGAGCAGGCATGTTCCATTTCTTGCTTCATTCCTATTTGGACTACTGGAATGCTGAAATACAATGCACAAGCAGGGGTGTATAATCAAATCTTAGTCGTTATCCTTGCTAAAGATACAGTATACAATGGGAATGTAATATAATACAAACACATTTTTCAGTATAAACTGGTCATGTGCTCTAAATGGATACAAATGCTTCTCCTACACAGGGTTGCTGGGAGCATGGAGTCTATCCCAACGAGCTTGCAGCAAAGGGTGGGGGGGACACTGGTTGGGGTGCCAACCCATCGCAGGGCACAGTCACACACATTCATGCACCCTACGGACAATGGGCGGCTGTGGCTCAGGTGGTAGAGCAGGTTGTCCACTAATCGCAGGGTTGACGGTTCAATTCCTGGCACACATGACTCCACATGCCAAAGTGTCCTTGGGCAAGACACTGAACCCAAAGTTGCTCCTGATGGCAAGTTAGCTCTGCTACCATTGGTGTGTGAGTGTGTGTGATGAGACACAGTGTAAAGTGCTTTGAAACTGCTACAGTTAAAAAATAGTGCTATATAAGTGCAGACCATTACCATTACAATCTGGAAATGTCAGCCTACAATGCCATTTTGGACTGGGTGAGGAAGCCAGAGTACATGGAGGAAACCCCCAAAGCCAGGGAAGAACACACAACTTCCATGCATACAGGGTGGAGGTGAGATTCAAACCCCCCACACTAATTATGAACCGTAGTGGTGTAGCTGAGGTTGAGGAACTGTCAGAGCCACACTTTGGATTTAAATTTGAATACAGATACCGACAAATAATACGTGCAAGAAGGTGAGCATGGCTGCTTGCTGCATGGCTTTTCGAGACAGAAGGTAGCAGTTCCACTCCTCATACAAAAAGCTATTTCTTTCAGACTGTGCTCTATTCAGTTACTATATTCTACATAATAAATACATCTCAACATAGTGCCTCGCATTGCGCAACAAACAATAAGATGCAACAAAAGCTTATTGTTCATTGTGGTGAATGGCAGGAATTCAATTAACATTAAGCGTGCACATTATCTGCAAGTTCCAGGTGAGGAAACAGGAAGCATTGTGAAACAGGTTCTTTAAATCGGGGAAGAAAATGTAGAGACGTGCGCTTGTTTTTTTGTTGGTTTTTTTTTTATTATTATTATTTTACATTTTGCTGAAAGAAAATTTTTAAGGTAACGCTGCTCCCTGATTAGAACAAAGCCAGGAGAAGAAAATGCAATATCTCACAACGCTCACTGTCTCTCTCTGTCAGACTCCTCACTGTTGGGGACTTTTTTACTTATTATTTTTCTCTAGTTCAAAAAAAGGAGAAGAAAACTAGGAGGAAAGAGCCCATTTCATTAATGTGGGACTGATAAATTGTAGCCAGGCATAATTAAAGTTAACAGATGAGGACATATGTAGAAATGTTTTGTTAGCAGGCTGAGAGATGGATGAAGGCAGTGAGTAATTGCTTTGGATTAATTATTTGGATATGGAGCGCTCGCGAGTGTGCCGCTCCTGAGGGGGTTCTGGGATAGCGGAGGGACGGAGGGAGGGAGAGAAGGAGGAATGGATGAGAACGTGTCCAATGCTAGCATCTCAGTCCAGGCACTGATAGCAGGACAGGCCCTAGTTGGCTGAGCTATTTAAAAGTGTGCTCAAAAACTCTGATAATCACTAATGAAAATGCCTGACCAGTGAGAGGGGAAAAGACGTTTCTTGATTAGAGAGGTTAATCAGCTTCAAGATGGGTGTATATATATATATATATATATATATATATATATATATATATATATATATATATATATATATATATATATAAAAGATATGATGAATTTTTTATTTTTTTTTAATCTATAAAAAAGGCAAACCCAAAAAAATCAGCCTTTCAAGATACCGAAGCTTTTGAAAAGTTAATGAAATAACTTTTTTGCCCCGTTTAAGAGCGGACTAGAAACTTTTCCAAAAGGGGCTCAAATATGTATATATATATATTGTAGGGTTACACTATTTAGTGTCAAATTTCGCATGAGAGTGCGAGTGAAAATGCTAGGACTGTTCGGTTTTACCGTAGTGAACATTGTGTACACATGAATCGGTGCGCACAGCCACTGCTAAACAGTAAAAGGTGAAAAAACAACCCCCACACACTTCCCCAGCCGTGGTATTACTCTCCCAAGCATCCAACCATAACCCCTACCTCTCACCCACAAAAAAAGAAAGGCTGAGTGAATAGCAGTGGGGGGATGAAAAGAGACTCCCAGAGCAGGTAGAGCCATCTGTCTAAAATATCCAACCCAGATGTCAAGGAATCAGGCACTGGCCGGGATCACCTTACATAAGTAGTTTACCATGTGAAGAAATAATTTTGTCATATTAATTGACGGTAAACTTGCCCAAGAATTCCGGACCCCTGGCTGCTGCCTCACAGGTGGCTTCTTTCACTCACGGGGAACAAAGTGGGGTAACCAGACTCTGATCAAAAGAAAGATTGACATAAATAAAGAGTCTTCAGGAATGCATTGTGCAAACAAAATATGAACAGGGCCTCCAAACATTCTTCTCAAACGCTATGGGGGGAGCCAGGGCTGAGAGCTCAAGGGGCATGAAGCAGGGAGGAAGGGAGGGAGAGGAGTGAAAACAAAAAGGATCCATTTTCTATCTTCTATCAAATGGTGTATATTGGGTGTGTGCTCTGGAGCTACCAAAAGAACATCAGTGAGACTATGGACAGTGAGGAAGAGAAAAAAGTACAGAATGCTTGACTTGTCAGTGACAAGTGCACTTTGAAGTGCAAAGATGTGCATTGGAGCACCGCATCTTAGGTCTCCTGCTTTTGTTTTCACATTCGTTTTTCATTTCTAAACACGGACATGCCGTGTTTAAATGAGGAGTGACATCCAATCCAAAACATCCCAGGCTTTTGATATGGAAGCTTTAACCTCTGTTTGCTTGCCCAGGTTTACTCTGTCTGCCGTGAAAAGCAAAAGTGCCTCTTCAATACATTGTGCTGGCTGCACTCTCTGTTTGTCTCCATGTAAGGAATTAAGGCCATGAAAGAAAACAACGTGCCATTGCTTGTGTATACAATACCATAAGAGGACTTTATGGGTGACAGGGTTAGGTCAGTAAGCCTCCTGACAAGGCCTCTACTTTTAGAACTTCCAAAACAGAGTGAAAAATGTAACAGAAACCCAACATCATACACACACTACCCAGCTAACCAAATTACGTTGTTATTATTACATAGCTCCAACACTTCTTGAAGACCAAAACACTTGTGTAACTGCTTACATTGTGACAAGAAGAAAAGTAAAAAATGTACCTTTGTGGTGTGGTGAATCAGTCTTAGTCACGTTAAGGCAACCTACTGTAACTCCACAATGCTGTGAACTTGTACTACTCAGGTTATAGCTACATACATTTTCAATGTGTGGGTACTTTTCATGTTACAGCACTGTAGCTTCATAACATTGGGAATTGGTACTAGTCACTTTCTAGCTAATTTTGTGATGGTGTAAATCAGTACTAGTCACCATATAGCTACATAATTTCATGACATTGTGAATTGGTACTACTTATGTTATAGCTAGGTACATTTTTGAAGGTGTAAATTGGCACTAGTCCCATTATAGCTACGTAGGTTTGTGATGTTGTCAATTGGTAGTAGCCATGTTATACGGTAGCTCCATAACTTGTGACGATCTAAATCTGTACTAGGTATGTTATAGCTATGTAACATTGTGACATTTTGACTTGGTGCTAGTCACATTATAGCTACATAATTTCAAGAAGCTATAAATCTGTTAGAGCCACAATATAACTACGTAACTTCATGACGTTGTGAATCGTTACTAGTCACGTTATAGCTACGAAAAATCGTGACACTGTTAATATTGTTATATCTACATAATTTTGTGACATTGTGAATCTGTACTAGATAAGTTATAGCTATGTAACTGTGGAGGTGTAAATTGTTCCTAGTTACATTATAGCAACATAGCTTTGTGACACTGTGAATCTGTAGTCGTCACGTTATAACTACATAACTTCATGGCATTATGAATCGATACTAGTCACGTTATAGCTATGTAATTTTGTGATGCGGTGAATCCCTACTATTGATTTGTAGCAAAGCAACTTTTTGGTGTTACGTAAAAGTCAATATTTACTCTTGTTGATTATTGTAGATACTTGCATGTCCATAACTGTCTGTTGTTTAGTTTGTTTTTTGTTTTTTACAGTACTTTGTATACATAGGAAAATACAGTAACTTTTTTCCCAGTGAATGATGTACTATAGTGTATATTTATAAATGAATGCTGTTTTACAGGTGTGAGTAAAATCGTACACAGGCCCTTGCGGGTGAAGAAACTTCTAAAAAAAAATAAATAAATAAAAAAAAAGGAGTTTTCAAGTCACCCTGTTTATGCATGGAGAGAGAAAAAACGGTGGTATAAAGTAGCGAAGCATCTCTGAAGACTTTTCTTCAACACTTCACACCAATGGAGTTCTGTGTGTCTGGGCTGGAAAATTGATGAAAGACAACACAACAAATGAGATCATAAAATTTCCCTTGACAATCAAGTGCAACCAGTCATCAGTCAAGAGATGCCAAAATCCCTGTTTAAAAGGCAGACGTTGAGACGAAGGAGCCTTTCATTTGGGAACCAGAAGAGATCCCCCTGGTGACACAACACATGCCCTGGAGAGGCGGGAAAGCAGAGGTGCATCACATCCCCCTTGGAAAAGGTGACAGCCCTCTAAGGTGTGCCACTGCCTTTTGGCGATGCCAGGGGAGAGTGGTTGATACCTGCTTTGGCTGGGCCACATTGGGGCAAATCTCACCATACTGAGGTGTCTACACCATCCCCCAGTGGTAAACCACACGCTTTACACTTTAAGAGAATACTGTCACTGTATGTGCATCTTTTTTTTTTTTTTTTTTTTTTTAAAAGAGCTCCCAAAGGTTCACACATAAGGAACTCCAGCAAAACCTATCAACATTTCCTTCTTAATATTTAAAGTTCTCAACTGACAGATCCAAAGTGCAATTTCATTATTTAAGAACCTACAACAGCAAGCCTGCTCCACAAGTATGCCTTTCTTGTACCTTAGGTGTCTTTCCATCTGAAAATCGCATATAAGAATTCCCCATGCAGGCTCAAAACATACAGTACTTTGCTTCATATGGCTCTGAAAACCATGGAAGAATAAAAAGCCAAAGAAGAGGAAGGCAGGCCAAAGCAAAACAAGGAAGGTAAAATCTAATTAGGTTGTGAGTGATGGCAACAGTGAGGTTTACATTAAAACAATAAACAGTGCATTGCTTGAGCATCCCCAGATTGGAGAGGCGAATTGCACGGCCGGCGTAAGTTGATATTTTGTTTGTTTGCGCTGAGATTTTTCTCAGAGGCCCCTCTGAAACCGAGAAATTCCTGTGTAGATGAAATGGCTGAGCAGGGGCCTCACCGGGTGTGTCTAATCAAAGCCACATACACTCACACAGACCTGCATGAAAGCCACCGGCAAAACACAGGTTAGGACTGTGTTTAGTGTAATGACCTGGTCTTTATTTGTTTGACAGCAAAATCTATTAAAATGGTGGCTGTCACTTGAACGTTTTCATGTGGAAAGTGCATAAGTGACTATACTTTGTTACTGTACTTAAATGTTATTTTAGGGGATTTCTGTGTTACCTGACCTTATATCAGTCCATCCAGGACTTAGCGATCGCAGAAATTAACGCAAACTTAAACAAACTCCACAATATTTGCAGGAGCTTGCAATTTTTCAAAATGACCGCAGATTTGGGCCAAGACGTATCATGTGGCGTCATCACAATGCGCATTCAGCCAAAGCCTTCTTCGATGCATGCACATCACACATGAGTACAGCTAAAAGGTCTCATTTACCAACAAACACCACTGCCAAAGACAGCGCAAAACAATTTTGTGCGATCGCAATTTCGCCAATTCAAGTAGTGCCCCCCCCCCCCCCACCCCCGCCCCCCAAAAAAGCACAAAAGACTCCACGTATTGTATCGCAAATTTTGAAAATCAAGCATTTTTGGCCATAACAATCACTAAAAAAAACCCTCTGTTATATGAAAGTCAATACACTTATTCAGTTGCACTACTATGTTAAGTCAGTACTTTGTATTGTTTTTCATTTACACCTTGCAAGTAATCATACAAATCTTGACTAAAATATATATTTTTATCTTTTAATGTTCATTAGTGATTGCCTGTTGTGTTAATATATATAATATATAAGTGCTGCTGCAGCCTATAGCTAATGCTCAGGGGAATGTGTAAGAGGCATCTTTGCTAAATAGCTACCTATGTAGCTAGAAACATGTATGAATTAACTTAGCAAGCTACTGAAATACCAACAAGTTAGCTAGCCAGTTGACATTAGCTTTCCTTATATATTGTTGATAATCAAGGTGGTGTTAGTTAACATAAGAACAGAACATTTAGTTGTTTCAGTTGTAGACATGTCAAAAAAGAAAGTCATTTGTAATTACACAAGTAGTATTTCACCAGATAACTTATTTATTCTTACTTGAGTAATTTCCTTGATCACTATCTTTATATTTACTCAAGTTAATTATTACTACTGTAGCCCTACTTTTACTCACATCAGTATGTTTTGTACTCTTTCCACCAATGGAATTGAATTAATCATTTTAACACTGTAGTTCATTTAATAAATATACACCAAACAGCCATAACATTAAAGACAATGAAAGGTGACATGAATAACACTGATTATCTCATTACAATGGCACCTGTCAAGGGGTGGGATCTATTAGGCAGCAAATAAACTGTCAGTTCTCAAAGTTTTTGTGTTGGAAACAGGAAAAAATGAGTATGCGTAAGGATCTGAGAGAGTTTGACAAATGGCTAGACGACTGGGTCAGAGCATCTCCAAAAAACAGCAGGTCTTGTGGGGTGTTCCCAGTATGCAGTGGTTAGTACCTACCAAAAGTGGTCCAAGGAAGGACAACCGGTGAACCGGTAACAGGGTTATGGCTCATTGATGTACGTGGGGAGCGAAGGCTAGTCAGTCTGGTCCGATCCCACAGGAAAGTTACTGTAGTATAACAGTGTTATTAATGGCATTGGCCTCTTTCAGCAGGATATTGCTCCCTGCCACACTGCAAAAATATTTCAGGAATAACTTGAGGAACATGACAAAAAGTTCTTGGCCTCCAAATTCCCCAGATCTCAATTTGATTCAGCATCTGTGGGATGTGCTAGACAAACAAATCAGATCCATGGAGGCCCCACCTCACAACTTACAGGACTTAAAGGATCTGCTGCTAATGTATTGGTGCCAGATACCACAGCACACCTTCAGAGGTCTTGTGGAGTCCATGCCTCGACGGGTCAGAGCTGTTTTGGTGGCACAAGGGGGACCTACACAATATTTGGAAGGTGGTATTAAGGTTATGGCTGATCGGGGTATATTTAAAACCATATCATCAAATCTATACCATTTTGTATGGATGCCCTAATTACCTTTGCATGAACTAACCTAATTGTAAATTTGTGTGAATTCCAGCATATAAGGTTGGCATGGTTAATAAGGTTGGGTTCAATTATTTTTAACCCTTAACCTTTCTAAATTGTCATACATTGATGAAGACAAACATGTCCTTCGAATATCATGTGACTTTTAATTATTTCTTTTTGAACTTTTTCACTATAGGCACCTTTTACTTTTCACTCAGGTATATTTCTAGATAGTTACTTCCACTTTTAATTGAGAATGATTTTTGACACATTTAAGTCTAATTTTATTTTGTACTTGTTCCGTCCTCGGTCATGTGTAACGGATTTAACATGAGGATAATCTACGAGCAGTTTTTGTGCATACAATTACAGGGACAGAAAAGAAAGGTATTTTTGGAGGGGAGATAAAAACTTTGTCAGAAGGCATCAAATGAGCTGTGGTCATAAAGCATGCCCAATGCATTTGTAACAAAGAACAAAGCGGTATGTCCTGGCTAAAACCAGAGCCATCTTTATCTTTTCAGCACTGCAGTAGTGATGATTGATTTTAATTGATGACACACTGCATGATATGGCATTAATGAGATTTAATAAGGAACAGGACTTAAAGCTTTTCCCACTGTACCATGTACATATTAATAGCTTCTAAATGTGACATTTTCTCCTTCAGCACTTTGCTGTAAGTTTGTGAAGCTTTGTGTTTAGTCAAATACTCACTTTATTCTTTCCTTTAGGATATTTCTTCATGGATTTTGAATGATGGAGTGTTGAGGGCATGCAGCATAAACAGACAATGGGATAAGGAGAACAACCTAAACACTGCCACACTGAGTAAAGCTTTTTATGTGCACAAAGCTTAAAAAAAAAAAAATGAAAGAAAAAAGTGTCATGGACCTTTTGCAGGATTAGGGGGGAAAAAACATACACACATACACACTTTAAAAGGTACTTTTACGGGACATTTCAAGTGGATGAATCACAGGAAGGTGATGGTTGAACAGACTGTCCTGACACTGTCAGCCCTCGCTTATACCCTACTGCCAGAGAGAGAGAGAGAGAGAGAGAGAGAGAAATAAAAAATGAGAGGTAAGGAGATGCCATGGCATTAGTGAATATTTGTAGAGGATAGAGAATGCCCATAAAAGGGCAGAAATGATTCTCTGTGGATGCTGCTTACTATAAACGCAGCACTGTGAAAGTGTGCATGGCCCTCTTGCTCGGTCATGCTTCACACTGCTTTCCGTTGCCACTTTGAATCCTACCTGACCGTTAACGCTAAACATTTACTCCCTCTTTTCCCAAAACACCCATTCATTTCCCACACCAGGGCGCACATTTTTTTGAAGTTTGGAGTGGTTGAATGAGCACTCTTACTTCAACTTTAAGAGGAAAAATAATATTATACAGGATGTAGAAAGAAAGGAAGTGATGGCTGAAAGGCCTCCATTCTTTTGAATTTTGCTAACGTTTCGCTTAGCCTGTAGGGTGTTAGCCGTCCTATCAGGTTACCAGCACAACAAGGCATTGTGAATAGAGTGGCACTGCATCTGAGAAGAAAATCACTACTTGACTCGTAATGTCATTTATAAAAACCTTTGATGACTTCGTAGAACAGAGCACCTCTGGACATACAAAAAATGAAATTACGGTCAGCCCCCAGAGAAGGTAGGAGACAGGAGAAAAACAGCACAAGGAGAGAAATATAAATAATCAAAGGTCAAGGCTGAGATGGTAATACAGTAGGTTACTTTAAGGTGAACCTTCAGCCCACCAACCTCAAAATCTCCTTCAACCAGCTAACGAGAACCTTTGTAGAACAAAGAGCTTGAAAACGTGCTTCAGGACCCACCTGTCCCCCCAACTTGTTTTAATCACATCTGTAACTACCGTTGTAGGACGTGTTAATGACAAACATGTGTGCTGTAAAGAAATGGGGCAATCAGAAGTCTCGCCTTCCCCCCGGTCAGGAGTGGTCCAAACCCAACGGTGCTTTGATAGGGTCAGCGTCTCACTGTAGATCTTTCACTGCCCTCCACATAAGGGTTTGCACTTGAGGACAAAAAAGAGCATCGATACATTATTAAAAGGGCTGGTGAAGAGAAGGGACACTCCCAGGAACCTGGTTACAGTTGAACTACACCCTGAGCGATGGCTGTGTTTAAAGGTTTTTTTTTTTTTTAGGTGGTAAAATAAAATTCACCCTGGTCGAGCGCATTAAATGTCAAGGGGATAATTGCTTTTAGGGTTTGACTTTGACAGCAGCGAGATCAGAAAGAATGAACGAAAATGCCGTAACAATGCAAAGGAAAGGACATAAGCGAGCAACGAAGCATGAAAAGATCTCTGGTGGAGTATTGGCAAATGAATAGAGTAAACCGCACTAAATTAAGAGATGCATCAAGGTGGAGGCTGCCAGCAGGAAACGGAGAGTGGTTGATTTGCGTAATCTCTTCAATGAAATTGACTTTTAAATACAATATTCAATTTGTGAGTGGCTCGAGACAGGAAGCTCTCGCTTTTTTTTTTTCAGTCGATAATAACAAAATAACATGTCTAGCACATAAAAGCAAACATCAAAATGACGGGAGCTCAGCTTAAAGAGTGGAACACAATTCCATGAAGCTTTTTGAAGGTACATACACTCAATCTGAAGGTCTTCGCTAACAAGGGCATATCGAATTAGTTCTGTTCTGGCCTTTCAGCTTTTATAAAAATAACAAAGTGAAGCTTTAAACCTTAAAAAAAAAAAAAAAAAGAAGAAGAAGAAGAAGAAGTTTTTTTTTTAAACCCCGAAAAACAGTGCTAAAAACAAGCATGGGCCTTTGTAAAAATAAGTGAGTCAGAAACTACTGTAGGTTTGTTGTTGTTTTTTAGGGTAGCACCATAAATGGTTCTTTGGCATGGATGTTTGGGAAAACTCTTATTTGACACTGTTTGATAACAATTGGAAACTTACATATAAAATCTAAAATTTATGTGTATAAGTGAGGAATAAAACATGATGTGGCGTGGTGTTATTAGAAAATAATCAGCAACAAGCTGGTGTGATGCTGTTAACATCCTGGAGTTGATTGTTTTCCAATAACAGCAAGTGTTTATTCCTCTTATACCAAATACATTTGACAATGCTAGCCATTTTTATTTATTAAAGAGTGACAAATGCTGGGCGCACGATGACAAAGTGGTTAGCTTGTTTGGGATTCGAATCCCAGCTTCGCCATGTGTGTGCAGAGGTTCTCCTCATGCTTTGGGGTTTCCTTCGGGTACTCGGGTTTCCTCCCCCAGTCCAAAGATATGTATTGTAGACTGATTGGTGTTTCCAAATTGTCTGTAGTGTATGAAAGTGTCGCATTGTGCCACGAGTTCAATGGGATAGTTTCCAGACTCCCCGTGACACTGTGTAGGAAAAGCGGTACAGAAAATGGACGGATGGATGACAAATATTACTTTTTATGTGTTTATTGTTTAACTTCGTTTCATACATTTAATGTTTTGGAACATTTGCAAGTTTGTTCTTATTATCGCTAATGTTATGGCAGCTCTAAATAGTCGTTCACAACAAGCATCGTTTTTTCTTCCTCTTGAGGTTAATATGTCAAAAAAAAAAAACAGCTTGTTATGTCCCTGAGAAACCACAAAGCCTTATGCTAAATAGAAATGCTAAATAAACATCTCCTTACAGAAACATTCAGCACACCATACAAGTCCTTGTTTCAATTAAAGCTATAGAAACAATACCATAGAATGATCAATTAGTATTGATATAAACCTGTGATACACCTCAGAGCTGCTTTTACAGAAAATTAATCATCGCCTTCTAACCAATCAGAATCAAGAACTGAGTTATTATATACAGTATACCGTTTTTGTTTTATTTCATGGGAAAACAATCGGAGCCAGCATGTTCTCCCCGTGCTTCAGGGGTTTCCTCCAAGCACTCTGGTTTCCTCCCCTAGTCCAAAGATGTGTTGTAGGCTGATTGGCATTTCCAAATTGTCTGAATGTGTGTGATTGTGCCCTGTGATGGGTTGGCACCCTGTCCAGGCTGTCCCTGACCTTGTTCCCTGAGTCCGCTGGGATAGGCTCCAGGCTCCCTGTGATCCAGTGTAAGATACCAGGTATGGAAAATTGATCGATGGATGTGGAAAAAAATCTGTAAAGTGAAATTCTGATGCAAACCCAGAATCAAACAAAACAAGAAAACATGACATTTAACACCTGTTCTCTCAAAAAATACAATTCCCATTGTCTCAAAGGTTTGTACAGAACCCTGAACCAGAGCCAAAGAGGTGTGTATGCTGTGTAATATATCAATAACGCAGAACTGTAGACGTTGTGGCCTCCATTTTTCCAAAAGGACAAGGAAGAATTTCTCCAAGTGTAAGCTGACTTCATCGGGTTTAATAGTGTGTTGTTAGAGGGAATCATTAGCTTCGTGCACTGAGTGAAAAGCAAATCCCAAGCCTTCATACCACTGCAGCAAAAATCGATGTCTCTCTCCGCCAGGCCTCATTATACCTAATAGATCTCGTCCTTTGTGATGATGGACCAGTTACTGTACCGTTACCAATGAAACACAGGTGCGTGTTCAGCAAGCGCACCGCTCGGCCTGTAATCAGAATGTTTACACCAACTGTCTGCAGGATACTGACACTTTCCCTGAGCAAAATGGGCCTCACTCTCTTTCTCTCTCTCTCACACACATACACAGAGAAGATGCAGAGAGAGAGAGAGAGAGAGAGACAGAGCAGAGACACACCACAGGTCCAAAAATCACTCTTATTTCTTCTATCAAACACAGACAAAGAATTATACAAAAGACTGAGACAGGCTAGTCAAACAAAAAGAGGACAAATGAAAGGGGAGGAAGCGTGCTCATAAAATCCAGGAAGGCTGTGACAGATATTAAAACAGCGCGGCTATCCTGGAAGGTAATATGGAGAGATTAGTGGGAGAGTAGAAAGGTTGGAAAGAGAGCGGGTCACACTGAATTCTTCAGCCTCTGAGCTGTTTGCTGGCCACAGAGACACAGAGACAAAAAAAGCACTGTGTTCCAGCCGAAACCCAACACGGCATATTTTCAGTGGCAGCTCCAGAAAGATACCAATCTTTCTCTGTCTCTTTACCCCTCACTTTAGGGTCCTTCTCTTTTTTTATATATATTTTTTTTCCACACACACACACAAGTTCTATGCAATATTCTTCTTTGGCAGACAAATAAATCGAGGAAATTTATAGCCACAGCGTCAGTTCTTTTGACTTCATGACTCTCTCGGATGGACGAAGCAGCGAAGGTCTGCCTGAAGACAACCGTGTAAGGTGATGTGTTGGTCTGGAAACTTCTTTTTTTCACTGCTCTGTCTATATAAATTAATGAATAAACAAAATAAAATTGGCGGTTTAACATCGTATTTAAGCAAGCTTCACGGGACAAGTCATGGGAAGGCTAACATTTCATCTTTCTGAGATTTATGTGAGGAACTTCAATACTTCACCTGTATTTATGCCTCTGAGAAATTGAAACCGTTCTCCTTTGACGTTACCGTGAACGTTTTGAGAAAAATCGCGCCATTGTTTCAGCCACAAATCCACGTTTCACGCATATTAAAAGGGCATGTTTTTACAACATACTTTTCTTTTTCTTTTTTAAAATAGGACGAGGAACAGTATAATATGCACCTGTGTGCGTTAAGTTTCACACAGCATGACTGTAAAAGAGTAGAGTTCGCCCAGATGAGCTATTTGTATCAAACAATGCAAACACATTTATACACTTTTGCCATACATAATCTACATTCAGATCAAACTGATGGAGATCATTCACGCCTCATTTAAATATGACGGAGAAGCACTTGTGGATGAAGGAAGTGTAATTACAGCTTTTCCCGCCACTGACAAGCTAAATGTGCGGCTACTCTCGACAGCAATCTTCCCCATGCGCGGTCGCTCACCTCCAATCACCGTACACTACAATTTGACTGTCTCTGTGCACGTCCTCATGCATTTGAAGGAATATGAAGGAGTTCTTTTTTACTAATGAAACAGTCAATTGTTCTGACCATAATAGGAAATTGTATGGAATTGTTTCAAATCATTGCTTTTTCACCCTCTCTGACAAAAACATACGGACAACTTTTGTGATAGAAGTGTCACAAAGTCTGCAAAAGGGGCGACAGAAATGGAGAAAAAGTTGAGACAACACACCGCCTAGGAGATCATTAGATATTAGTTTATTTATATGTTCTACCACTCTATGCTATAACATTGTAGCCATCGTGCTAATTACTTTCAATATGATGATAATAGTAATGGTGTGTTACTTCATTTAACCGCTTGAAATCCCAGGATCTGTCCATGGGTCCAGCTTACATTCCACTCTCACTCTCTCTCGTAACTTCAGTACAGTCCTTGTTTAATAGTTTCGCTATTACATAGTAGGGGGTGCACAAATTTTTAATAATGAACCAGTGATACAAAAAAGTGGTCAACTAGTCATCTTTTCCATCTAGTAAAATAACTAAAACATGACTATTTTTTAGACTGTTTTATTTGCAGACTTACACAGGCTACAAATTATATTTATTTAAGCTACACTGTCAAGGACAAAAGGAAATAAATGTGCAAACTAGGTGTGGAAAAATACTAAATCTATGTATCTTATTACACTAATTAAGGATGTACCAGTACTCGTGTGTAAGAGCTGAAATCATTGATTCTGTAACTGAAAGCGTGTAGCATGTGTAATATATGGAAACTCCTTACAGCATAACAATGGAGGATGCACCATCTACAGCAGTGCCTGGGAGGTTTATTTCCCATCATGTTCAACTCCGGACTCAGTAGAATCCGAAAACAAGTCTGGATCGTCCTCTTTGAGCAAGCATGTGCAATATCAGTGATCTGATTATAAACTGCTGAGTGGGATTGGATAGTGATGTGCAACCCGTGGCTCTGAAAACACAGAGAACACAGCACTGGCCACAATAAGATTTACACATTTATTACATTTGATTTAGTTTTAAATTCCCCATGAAATCAAAATAATGTTTTGTGGCTTTTAGTATGAATACGTTAGCCTTAAGACTGTCTATAAGCTAGTGTGCTCCAAAACTATGACTTAATTCATGTTTAGAAGATACAAGCATTCAAAATTTACAGTCTCTCTCTACCACCAATACGGATCAACAGTTTTGATGAAATCATTCTCGTCAGATTTTTTTTGTCCAATAAAAATGTACCCACTCCCAACATTATAAAAATCCATGGTACTAACTGTCAAGTATGGCTTGACAGCCCGGGCTGTGAGGTAAGCTGTTGGCTGTTTAAAAAGGGTGAGATGCCACTCAATATGCCCCGCCTTGACTTCCTGTTTCGGTGGAAATTACGTCAACACATCGAATAACGCTGTGTGTTTTAAGGCACTTCACGGGGACTTTAAAGGACCAAAAAAAAAAAAAAAACTTTTTTTTTTTTTTTTTAGGAATTCCTTTAGGAACGGATGGGAGTGCAAAGTGATGTGTGAATATATCAATTGACTGGTCTATGTAACCCATATTATTCCTAGATAGTAATTACTCAATAAACATTAATGAATAATATTTTAATAATTTAAGATTCTTCATCTTCTGTTATCCTGGTCAGGGTTGCAGTGGATCCGGCATGGGGTGAGAATACATTCAGGATGGGACGCCAGTCCATTGCAGAGCACCATACACACACATTGACACCTAGGGGCAATTAGAGTCCCCAACTCATTTACTGGCATTTCTAGTGGGATGAAACAGGAGAACCCAAACATACACGAGGAGAACACATGAGAGTAACCCGAGCTTTGGATCAAACCAGGGACCCTGGAGCTATGAGACGGCTTTGAGAATATGAATTTATAGTATGTGTGAATTTGGGTTCAAATATTATGTTCTTCCTTAAACTAAGCTTGATTAGGCGTAATAAATATGTCAGTGAGTGGAATTTTAATAACAGCCCAACAGCTACAGGATATATAATGTGAGATATGAGTGCTCTGTTATTGTATTGTTGTTACTGTTGTTGTTTTCTTCCTTTTGTGCTATAACGATGTGGTCAGTTTTATCAGTCCTCACTAGCGATTCACATGCATTCTGAAGGAATGATAAATCTGACCACTTGTATTTCTCCCAACAGAAGTGTTTAGGTTCAGCTTGTTCTTATTGAATGTTATCTTTATCAGGACAGTTTCACTCTACAGATTGCCTTCATTTTTTTTTTTTCTAGAAGAACTAAACATTCTTACCGAATTTTCTCCCGGGCAGCCCATGAAATGTTTGAAGTGATAGCAAAGACAAGGGGAAGGAGAAAAAAAAAATGGATCGTCATAAATTCATTACAGGGGCCCGGCAGTATTTATAAACACGGCGAGATGTTGTTTAAAATATCTGACTTAACAGATTACAGATATAAACTTTTTACTGGGGGGAAAGGGGCGCCAAAACGCGCTGTGTTTACATGGGGGGAGTCAAGGTACACAAACGCCTCCTTGGAGCCTTGAGTGACTAAAAATGAAATAAACATTCAATAAAATAAACACGGGGGCACTTGTGTACAGCCCCGGGGTGGAAAGGAGGCTTTACCTTGTAGAAGGGGCTGCATCTCATTTGCACTAGGTCAATGTAGCCTAGCTGTCTTTTCCTCTCAGGTGCTGTTGTAGGACCTGGTTGTAGATGAGCTCCAAAGAGCATATATATATATACGAAAACACTCAGAAACACATACACATTCTCACACTTAGAGCTATGATGTGACAGCACCAATAAAAAGTGACTCAAGGGCACTGAAGCAGCTTTGGCCCTACTACTAAAGAATATACGAAAAGTACTCAGTTATACAAGGGAAAGGAATTAAAAATCACATTCAATTAAAGAGAGGATGTAGTTGAATGAGACGAAAAACAGTGACAGAAATAGCTCTTGCAGGTACACTATGTGCCTTTGTGCTGTGTATATTTGTCCCGGTTATTTATTGTATCTGGTCTGTAAAAAAAAAAAAAAGATTCCCTAGAGACTACGTGTTTGGCAAAGTAACCTCCCAAAGTGCACTTCCTGGCATAATGGCTGTGTCTATCCTAACAACGCATACTTGTGCCAGGACCACCCACTGGACATCAGAACGCTGCCAATAACTAATGCCAGGGAAGTAACACAGCTCCTAATCATATCCAATCTCAATCACTCACAACATAAGTGTAGATTTGTCTCGAATAACACAGCTGACAGACCAACGCAAAACAAGGAGGGACATATTTTCAATCTCGGATCAAATGTGCATGAATCATCTTAATGCGATTCATGATCTACAAGGTTGTCGTTTGTAAATGATGCAACAATAAAAAAAACGGTTAGGTTTTTATTTTTTTTACTGTGTTCATTTACATGAATATATGTTAAAACGTCCTGTAGACAAAGTGAGTTAACACATGCATTAACTGACGTTTGTTGAAATGTTAACAAAGTACTCCATCGCTTGGTGTATGCTGAATCCATGACTACAAATAAAGCCATATAAATTAGCAAAAATGAAATTACAGCATGTTTACAAGTTTTAAATATTTACCAATACACAGATCAGACATAAAGTTAAACCTACTGACAGATAAAGTGAATAACGTTTATTATCTCATTGCAATGTCACCTGTCAAGGGGTGGGCTATATTAGGTAGCAAGCGAAAGTTCTCCAAGTTGATGTGTTGGAAGCAGGAAAAATGGGCAAGCGTGAGGATCTGTGTGACTTTGACAAGTGGCAAATTGTGATGGCTAGACGACTGGGTCAGAGCATGGAGTAATGGAAAATGGCCTGGTCTGATGAATCACGTTTTCTTTTACATCATGTGGATGGCCGGGTGCGTGTGAATCGCTTACCTGGGGAAGAGATGGCACCAGGATGCACTATGGGAGAAGGCAAGCCCATGGAGGCAGTGTGATGCTCTGGGCAATGTTCTGCTGGGAAACCTTGGGTCCTGGCCCCTACCTAAACATTGTTGCAGACCAAGTACACAAAGGTATTCCCTAATGGCAGTGGCCTCTTACAGCAGGATAATGCCCACTGCCACACTGCAAAAATTGTTCAGGAATGGTTTGAGGAACATGACAAATAGTTTAAGGTGCTGACTTGGCCTCCAAATTCCATTGTGGGGTGTGCCAGACAAACAAGTCCTTATCCATGGAGGCCCCACCTCACGACTTACAGGATGTAAAGGAACATCTGCTAACATCTTGCTGCCAGATACCACAGCACACATTCCGATGTCTTGTGGAGTCCATGCCCTGACAGGTCAGAGCTGTTTTGGTGGCTACACAATATTAGGCAGGTGGTTTTAATGTTATGGCTGATTGGTGTGTTTGTATATTGTGCATTATCCATCCATCCACAATCGCACACACTCATACACCACGGACAATACAGAAATGCCAATCAGCCTACAGCGCATGTCTTTGGACTGGAGGAGGAAACCTGGAGGAGACCCCCAAAGCACGGGGAGAAAATGCAAACCCCACGCACACCGGGCAGAAGCAGGAATTGAACCCCCAGCCCAGGAGGTGCGAGGCAAACGTGTTAACCACCTAGTAGATAGTAGTAATAGTTACAGTATAAGCCTACTTGACTGATCACTTAAATTGAACGAGTTTAATCTAAAGCTTAATAACTTAAAAACAAGCATAAATAAGGTCAACTGTACAGTGGTGTTTGAAAGTTTGGACATTTTCTACATTTCTACGTTCCTAAAAAGTCCTAAAATTGTTCAGATTTTCCATCAAATACTAAAAGTAGATAAAGAGTAGATAAACAAATTAAACAAAATATTCTATTTGGTCATTTATTTATAGAGGAAAATCCACTATTGCATATCTGTGAGTGGCAAAAGTATATGAACCTTTTCTTTCTGCATCTGGTGTGACTCCCTTGTGCAGCAATAACTGCAACTTTTCTGCTAAGTGTTGATCAGTCCTGCACATTGGCTTGGAGGACTTTTAGCCCATTCCTCAGTACAGAACAGCTTCAACTCTGGGATGTTGTTGGGTTTCCTCACATGACCTACTTGCTTGAGGAGCATCAACAACTCTTTTTCTGAAGTCCTCAGAAACCTCCTTTGCTCATGCCATGATACACTTCCACAAACATATGTTGTGAAAACACCTGCCTCTAATTTCACCTTCAAATTAAACTGCTGATCCTAGAGGTTTACATACTTTTACAACTCAAAAATATGTAATTTAATATCCTCAATAAATAATAAATAAATGAAAATCTGATGAAGTTTTAGGTCATATTTATGCAGAAATATAGAAAATTCTAAAGGGTTCACAAACTTTCAAGCACCACTGAAACTTTAAAATCATGAAACTTTATATAACTTAAATAAAACAGATAAAAGAACTGTTACTATGATTTTACAAAATGTAACTAGTTTGGGTCCTACGAGTGAAAGCCATGTGTAAAATAATAATAATAATAATAATAATAATAATAATAATAATAATAATAATATCTTTTTTAAAAGAACAAAAAAAAACCCAATAGAAACCATCAGAGAAGTTATAATGGTTTCCACTACCAAAACCATTACAAACCATCAGCTAAGCATTAAATCCATTACCATTACTGGTCCGTAATGGTATCCACTAGTCATAACATACCACCAATAGAAGGCAACAAATTACCCGTAGAGACCCACAAGGACAATTTCCATTAAACCCAATACAATTCCCATTATAGCCATTAAAACCATTACAAATTATATGAGGGATTCTATTGCTTTGATATATATATATATATATATATATATATATATATATATATATATATATATATATATATATATATATATTTTTTTTTTTTTTTTTTTTTTTTTTTTTCAAAAGGGCAGTCACTTGAGTCTGTGTTGTTTAAATCCAGATGGTACCATAATAGTATTAATGTGTTTCATTTACAAAGTACTTTTTTTTCCAAAGCTCAAGGGTCCTTCATGAAGTAATCGTAATAATAAAAAGTAATGCAGGAAATCAAGATCCAATCAGATATCAAATCTGATCATACAAAGATGATCGATTAGACGGGAAAAGTTGAACGCACAGCTGTAAAGGAGAACAGAGAAAAACGAAAAGTGCTGTTGGTACATTTAGAGACAGCGGGGAGAAAACGAGTCTGGCAAAAACAAGCAGAGAAAACAGAAAGGTTGGGCTGAAAGCACATCCAGTCCTTCACTGTTTAATGTCTCGCTGACATTTCTACCATCAGCTGGGTCCCAATCCCTTCCTTCTCTCTCTCTCTCGGTCTCACTCTCTCTCTCTCTCTCTCTAGTCCTAAAAAAAATTCAGGAAAGCTCTAGAAAAAGGCGAGACGTGTGCTGTCTTTAACACATGCAAGGTCTAGTGACCCAGACAAGGTCATGGGTCAGGGTTCAGCAGAGGGGCAGAGAATCTGGCAGCTGCAGCTAAAGCTGTCTCCGATTTCACCCGAGCCTCAGCCTTTTCTCTTTCATTGTTTGAAGGTTACAGTTGGATGTTTGTGTAGTGCCTTAGAGATAGAGAGTATCTCGATCCCTGCGTGTGTGTGTGAGTGTGTGTGCCGATTCACACACACATGGCCCAAGATACTGTGTATTTTATAACGAGTCTGTTTCTGGAGTCACAGCTAAGGTGAGGCTGAGTAAACATTTAACAAGAAATTTAATAAGAACCTTTAATTACTTTTAAGACGCTTTTCATTTGACAGCAGAAGGGGCGATACAGTAAATCGAGCTTTTCACAACAGCTCCGGCATTGTGTTTCAATTCCCCATCAGGATGTCCAGGTGTTAAGTATTGCTTTGTATGAAAATTAGCTTGCAGGCCAGCTGTTTTTGGGACACGTCCCAAAGCAAACTTTAAAAAAAAATTCTTAAAATCTACCCACTTTATTTTCAGAGCATGTGTCTACCTTTTCTCCTGAGGTGTTTACATAACTCTGTCACTAGCTCCACCTGGTACTGCCAGTGTCCAAAAACCACACACACACACACACACACACACACACACACACACACACACACACACACACACACACACACACCTATACCTTCCCAGTCCATCTTTACAGGATTGCAAACATTTTAAATAACTCGATCAGCGCTAAAATAAATAGAGGTGGAAATGCTACCCTGTGACACATCTGTGTTCTGTTAAGGTGAGAGGAAAACAGAGAGGGGAAAAAGCAGCCAGGATTTTTTTTTTAAGGCTGACATTTTATAGAGACCTTCTCAAAAACACCGTTGGCCTGGAACAGAATTAGAGATGACGCTCAGTCTCATAGTTTCTCATAGCACAATACTCTCAAATATTTTTTTTTTTAAAAAGTAAGGTTTCATTTTTTTCCCAAAATGTCAAAATGCTAAGAGGGCCTAACATCAGACGTAAATCAGCACAGGGTTTAGTTCAAGGAGACACCAGGAACGTCAGGAACCAGTGACTAATAAATAGGAATAAAATACATTGAGGTGTGCTATTATAGATAAAAAAAAAATTTCTGTCACTATTACCAACGTGGAATGGATTCTTTTCCGAAATTAGCACAGCATGAAGTGTTTTATTTCTTGTACAACACAGCCATTTTGAATTTATTAATGAACGATGTGTTATGCCATTTATCCATTTATAGTTACATATAGTTTACATGTAGTTCATTCACTGTAAAACCGGATAGTTCATTTAACTCTGAAAATTGGAGGAAACTAATTACCTCAAAATTTTTAAGTTGATAAATCAATTTCTTTAAGCCAAATACACTTACATTACAGAGTTTGAGTCACATTTTTGTTATATTTTAATGTATTTGGCTTAAAGAAATTGATTTATCAACGTAAAAATTTTGAGGTAACTAGTTTCCTCAAATTTTTTACGTTAAATGAACTATCCGGTTTTACAGTGTAGCAGAAATGAACCCAAAACCGCAGATATTCCGCAGGTTTGGGCCGGGACGCGTCACGTGACTTCATCACGACGCGCATTCAGCCGAAGCTCTCTTCGATTCACGTGCATCGAACATGACTACAGCTAAAAGGTTTTTTACCAACAAACATCACTGCGAAAGTTCGAAACAATCTCGTGCAACTGCGATTTCGCCAATTCAAGTAGTTTTCCGCAAAAACAAGCATATACTCTGCAAGTTGCATCAGAAATTTTTCAACAACAACAAAGCAGGTGCAACAAAATCGAGCAACAATCACAAAAAAAAAAACCTCAGTGAAATCCTGTTTATAGTAGCTATAAACAGTCATTCCCTCACTAGTCTCTGTTTATCTCTCTCTCGGAGTTAATTAGGAAGAAGAAAAAAAACAGAACGTAGAAGCTGGAAAGCACAAAAAGAGTCTCTAACAGCTTCAGTAAAAACAGAGCTAACAGTGGAGACTCCTTCTATTAACGTTAAATAAAAATTTATATATAATCTCTTACAGAAAGCTTCACCGGATCACTGGTTACTTGTCTTCCTATGAAGTAGCTGTTACTATAGAAACAATAATGTCTTCAATCAAGCACATTAACGTAAACCTGTGATTTGGATTATCATCAGAGCTGCTTTTACAGAAAAAAGAACCGACACCTTCCGACCAATCAGATTCGAGAATTCAACAGCGATGCCATGTAATGTTTTCCAAGCAATCTACTATAGATAACATAGAAACGTAGAAAGGAGACAAAGCCGCAGATCCATCAAGCCGACTACTCATGATGTGTGTCAAGGGTTTAGTCGTGTGAGTGTGAGGTGTGTGTTCTGACATTTTTGAGTCGTTTCCCAGATGCTCTCTGGGGTTACACAGCCGTCTGGGGCTATAAGGAAGCCTGAGAGCTGACCCGTCTGGGTCTCGTCTCTGCTTTACCCGGAGAGTTTCTGGACAACACTACTCAGGGGAGCATTATTCGACGAAGAAGGAATACTTTGCGTTGTTTTTTTTTCAGCTCCATACCCTTCTTCAGTTTTTTTTTTTCTGTCTTTCTGTGTGTTTCTTTCAGAACGATTTTTATCACCTAGATTATGACGCCTTACTCGACATCTCTGTCTCAAATGATGAATGAGTGCCATAATGCTTTAATCTTGTGACATCCGTGCTGCAGCGTTGAACCGACAAGGCAAAGTAAACATTTAGATTAAACAGTTCTCTTTAAAACTGCACCGCCAACTCAGAGAAACGAAATAATAGCTCTTGCTCAAACACTAATCCTGTCCTAGAGAACACTTCACCTGTGCAAAGAATGCCTCCAAAATAGAAACGTTTGTCTTAGATAGTCGGTTGCTTACACACAGCACCACCTGGTGGACAGGAGAAAAATCCGGACGCAGCAACTGAGGTAAGAACTTTCTTAGACAATAAGAGATTTAATATAAGCATGTCTGTGTGAGATATTTCAGACTGCAGGATCTGAGTCCTCTGCTTTCTAGCTCCAGCTCTAAAGGAAAGTCCTGTCCAAAAAAAAAAAGAGAGAGAGAGACAGAACATAATAACAACTGTTTGTTGACCCTGGGACATTTGGCGCTTGGTTTTGCTCTTCATAAGCATCTGGGTATTGTTAACAACGATTTATTGTTAACCCCACGCTGTCAACGTTTGGAAAGACAGCAGGGATTGCACCCTGACACAACACATAACTCCAAATTAGAGGTGCCATGACTTTTGTCAAGCACACACGACCTTTATCGAGACTCCAGTGGAGAGTTGAAGGCATTATTTCCAGATCAACTGTTTCAGACTGATATTCAACTTAGACAGGATAAGTAGGGGTCCCTGAGGAGAATGGGGAGCTATTTAAACCTGCTAATGGTGCACAACTTACAGGATTTCTTTTTCTTTCATTCTTTCTTTCTTTTTTTTTTGCGATAGGTCTCAAGCTAGTGATGCTAACTGGACCTGTAGCCACCTGCAAATTACAACTTAGTACTCGAAGAGTTAAGAATGTGTTTCTTTCAGCCTATTGTTGGAGTGTGCAGGTCAGGCAAGGGGGGGAGGGACGAATAGATTGTGCTAAGAGGCTTTAATCCCCCCGCCTGTCAAGCCCGAACCCTGCTTGACGTCCCATTGATGTGTAACAGAACAAAACAGTGGGCCCCTCGCTAAGCTGCTGCCCGGGCCCCATTCACAGCGACAGGAGAGCAAATTCTTCAGCTGCTCAGATCCCTCTGTCTTAAAGGGGCGATGTGCAAAAAGTCGCAAAAAAACAACAACAACGCAGCAGCAAGGTGGAATGCACAAACGGCAACAAGAGTCGATCCTGCTGGAAGTTTCCATTTTTCCTTTTTTTTTTTTTTTTTTTTTTTTTTAAGTTACAGGCATAGGGCAAACGCAAATAAATGCTGACATGCTTGTGGCTGAAATATTTGAAATTCTTTATCAAATGGGGATCAAATTTATTACTGAAACAATTGTGTAATCTAGTAAAATAAAATATCAAAGACATAGAATCATTTAAAGTAATAAAATACTTTTTGAAAAACAATGTTATAATTATCATATACTTTTAAAAGTATATACACACACACACACACACACACACACACACACACACACACACACACACACACATATATATATATATATATATATATATATATATATATATATATATATATATATATATATATATATATATACACATACATATATATATATATATATATATATATATATATATATATATATATATATATACATATATTATTTATACTTTATGGAAACTGTTTAAAAATAGAAAATAAAAGTATCCAAATAATTATTTAAAAATATAATTAAAAATATAAAAATTAAAAATGTTTAGAATTGTGTAATACTGCATGAAATGGTAATCCTGTTAATATATCACACATTTGTTGTTTAGACCTGTGTCTATATTATTTACACATATTTGCTTTCATAGTTACAAAAAAATAACATTTTTTTCATACAAATTTTCATGACTTTGCTGCATGTCCACTGTTATATTTTTTTAATAATATTCCAGTAACCTTAAACTCAATTTTTTTGTTTGCTTGTTTGTTTGTTTTTTAATCATGGATCTAAATGTTTAGAATTGAATCATTTAAACAATTCAGAACATTCATTTCCAAAATGTTCTTAAATACCATTCTGAAAATATTTTGCACCCATTACTAATCTTCCCAAATTTTGGAAATAAGATAAGGCTAAAAAAAATATATATATATACTTTTTTAAAAATTAATATTTATAAATAGTATAAATTATAAATATTTTTAAAAAGCATGGTAAGTTCCACATGACCTTCTCAATCATTTGAACCAATGGATCCAAGACTGTTAAGGACCATATGATAATTCTGCCACAGTTAATACAAATGAATACAATTTGAAATATACTGATTAAAAAAAAAAAAAAAAAAAAAAAAGCACAGGAGATTTTGCATAGTTTGAACTGCTTTTTTTCATTCTCAGCAGAGACCAACTGATCATGGCCATAGACTGTCACTGTGGAAAAGGTTTTATTAGAAGGAAAGAAATGAGGGAAAGAAGGAAACGCACCCGTTCTCTGTTTTTAAATCTAAATGACTCGTGTAAATTGTATGAAATTGCTGGGGAAGTCAGACATAAATAAAAACACAGCATTAAACAGTAAATCTACAGTATATGTTGTATTCATTTTAAATAAGAAAGTGCCTACAATGTACAAATATACCAAAATCAACCAAATTTAGAATTGGAAATCATGGGTTGGAGCAGAACAAACAAAAAAAATAAATAATAATAAAAAAGGCAGGGCGAGACTATGCAAATTGGACAGAGCTTGTTTTAATGAGACAAACCCGCTGACAAACCACAACTCTAATGCTTGGGGTTAAGAGATGCATATTCATGATATGTATATTCAAATGCATAGACATGAACTAACAGACCCACCCCCTCTCCAGCCTATTACCCTTCTCATTACTCTTTTTATTTACACAGAGGGACAAGGATTGGAGATAGACACGACTCGTTTTATTATTTTTTAAAATCATTAAAATTACTGAACAACACAAAAATCAAGTGTTTTGCAGATATAGTAATTGGACCATATGCCTGTTCCGTCTGTATATAGCTATAACATGTCTATGACAGCTAACCTTTAAACATTTCCTGTTGCATTGGAAACAGTAATAAGCAATAGCCTAAATAAGGATGTTTTTGTAATTAATAGGCCTAAGAGTCATATAAGAAATACCGTACTACTAGAAAAAGCACAGTCTACTTCATAGGTTTTACGTGAATAATAGTAATAGTAGAATAATGAATCCTGTTAGAAAAATCACATCTAAAAAATGAAACCACATGCAGATACATTAACGTGGAAAAATAAAATGATTCATGTAAGAAATCACACGTGGGGCAGAATAAACCATGCTCTACACATGAAACATTAGCATGTGAAAAGAAGATCAATTGTGTAAAAAGACCACGTGAAAATTGTGTGAGAAAATCACATTGAAAAATAATAACGCGCACTCCATGAGGAAAATGGAACGTGTGACGTGTGAAACGTGACAGGTGAGCGTTTGGAAAACCTCGTGTGTTAAAATGAACACGTGAGTCACGTGACCATTTAGAAATTCGATCACGTGACGTGCTCAACATTTAAACCGGAGTTACGAAGTAACACCTTCGTGAAAATGTGAATTACAGTAAATTGTAATTGTTTAGTGAAATGAATAAAACGCTGGGTGGATTAAGAGAGTATAAAATGAGAAGCGTTTACAAAATAAAGAGGATTACTTTCATGAATCAATTCACTCTGAAAGAAATACACAGCAATATCAAGTATTTTTTTTTTGGGGGGGGGGGGGGGGGGGGGGAGACGACAATATATTCATATTTTGCAAAGCCATAGGTTTCCCTGCTGGAAAACAACAACAATAGAAACAATCGCAGAAATTCTAATGGTGTCCACTATAAATACCATTACAAACCATCATCTAACCTTTAAAACCATTGCCATACAATTATTATATTATTATTATATTATTATAACATGCCACCAGTAGAAGGCAAAAAATGACCAGTAGAGACCATTGCAGTTTCCATTATATTATATTATATTATATTATATTATATTATATTATATTATATTATAACCATTAAAACAAGTACAAATTCTATGATGGTTTCGATTGTTTCTAGGAGTTAAAACAGGGTTTCTAGGGGTTAAAACAAAGATCTCTGTATTTTGTCGTTTATCCATGGTGATGTCTAAATCATAAAAAGAAATGTTTCTACTCCTGAAGAAGTAACTCGAATAAAAATGATCACATGACTGGTAGTGGTTTAACTTGCAGTGGAGAAAGTGAAAAGTTGACTGTCCAGTTGCTCTAATTTAACTGCCATTGATATATTAATAAATAATAACTAGTCATTACTGTTTCGCCTTATATTTCTGATAAAGATAAAAATATACAAACAGCACGTTTTTAAAGACTGAAGTCTTCCAAGTGGGAGATTGAAGTGTTTGGGAGGAATCGCAAAACCCATTATTTGTACTTTTGCGCCCCCTAGTGGTCTTACGTTATACTTTACACCCATTTGATTTGGGCTTTACCTGTATCCCTCACTTCTACTGGAGCCTACATAAATACCAGTGCCATTCCTCTACATCTTCTTGACTTTTCAAGTAGACATGTCATGGTATTGTTGAATTCAGGAGCTGAAATGGAGTTCACTGGGACTATATGTCATGAATCTACACAAAATATTGAAGTGGAAGAGAAGAAAAAAAAGGTAAATGATGTTATAATATGCATGCTGAAGCTCAGTGTTTCCCAACACTAGTCCTGGTGCAGAGGTTCTCCAGGATCCATAAAACAAAAGCGTACGTGTTATTTCTTTTGTGAAGATTCAAATTTTATCTACACAAAAGAAATAATGAAAATATGGAACATTTGTGCCATGTCTTCATCTAACATCACATGTTTAAAAAGTTCAAATTTGATGAACGTTTGACATTTATCAGTGCTTGTGTTGCTCTATTGGACAGACAGACGAAAAAAACAAAAACGGTTTACTACACCCCCCTTCTCCTCCCCCCCGACTACTAACCCCAACAACTACAACATAAAACACACTTGATATATTAATACTGGTCCTACCTACAGAGTAGGTAAATGATCTCTTAAGTGTACTTAAACTTGAAACAATATACTCATTCATGATATAGTCCATGTCTGGCGAGAATCTGCTTATAGTATAATAACCAGCTTCTACTTCTCAAGAACAAATACACATTTATGTTCGTGCAGCTTTGCTACAAACAAATTGCGACAGAAAACAGAATAACAATATAAACCTATACACAGTACAACATATAATACAGTACAACATAAGGACACAATCTGATACCTAATTATGATGAAGAATCAGGATATTCCAATATAAGATAGATGTCTATGCAATTTAATATGCATATACATGTAATATTTTATATTATTCCTGTTTATTATTCCTGTTTCCTCCGTTACATGGGAACAGAGTAGTCATTATACATTTAAACATAATCCGCTTTTAAATCAGTTTAAAGCAGTTGTTAAATGTAATACAGGGCACGTTGCACATTGTAGCTGCTGCACGTGAGGAATTACTGTTGCATCACTAATTAAATAGCCTAACAGCAATTTCTCCATTGTGAGATTTTGGATGTCAGTGAATTAAATTATCTGCCTGAGGTGTGAGTAGTCATGTGCAGGGTGTGAGGGGAACATAATGATCCACTGGGCATGCTTGGATTTGCATTATTCTACTGAGAGAAAGGAAAAGACTGGTTTATTGGTTTATTATGTCCGAATTCATTATTTCAGGTAATCATGATGTCAGAGGAAGTGAACTGCAGTCCACTGAAGGAAAATCAAAGCATTCCAAATTATTGTATGGCTTCATTTATGAATAGGCTAGTAAATGTAGAAAAAAAAATTGTGTGTTGGGGGGGATTTTGCTTGGTGTTTTAGAATGACTTCATCCTGTGTCAAACATGAACTACTCTAAAATATCCAGCAGATGGTGACACTTCATAATAAACTTCTTGCCCACAAATACAGCAAATGGAACCAAACAGCTTTTTGTCCCTTCAGGTTTACAATAGTCTCTCTCTCTCACACAACCCAACCCAACCCCCCACCCCCACGCCCATAATGGAAAGCAAACAAGACCACAGATCCTAATATGATGCAAACTTCCCAGTTTAGCGTTTGGATTTTTTTTTTATTATTCTTTTATTTTGGCATCAACTTAACACAGTATAAAATGAATCATAAATGTGGGGAATCATGCAATTACACAATATTTTTTAAAAAAAGTTTTGTCGCACTGAGCCTAAAGTACAATCTGGAAAAAAGATACAGTATTCCCAGTATCTCCAGTGTAAGACTGCGATTAAGGTCAAAACTTGATAAAATGCATTAGAAAATTCTAACATTACTGCACATATTAACATGTATGTCTGTCAAAAATCCATAAACCTCTCAACGCATGGACAAAATGACATTGTAGATTTAGATTACTGAATGACTGTGTCCTGATTCTGTTTGTGTGAAGCTAAACTATATCACACAATCATCTTGGCTATAATCTTCTCTTTCTTGTAGGCCATATTAGCCTCCTACTATAGCTTCATCACAATACTAAAGCAATCTTAAATCACTAAATCTGTTGAGGAGTTAATATAATATGCAATTCTTTCCTCTCTTCCTGGTGCTCCCATTTCAGGGTCGCCACAGTGGCTCACACATCCGCATATTGCTTCCGGCACAGGTTTTATGCCGGATGAACTTCCTGACGCAACCCTCCCCATTTTCCAGGCTTAGGACCGGCACTGAGAGTGCACTGACTCGTGCAACTCTCCAGTGACTGGGGTGGGTTCCCTGACCTTGAATCGAACCGGGGTCGCGGCGACGAGAGCCATATACATATGCACAAATATAAGAAGGAGAGGGCAAACAAACAGAGAAGAATAATACAAACAATTGCCTTAAAATGGTATACACTATATCAGTGGAACATATTATTATTATTATCATCATTATTATTATTATTATTATTAACCTTCAGTTGACTTTGTTACAATGTGATTTAACTGCATTTCATATGAGACTGAATATGAAATAGGAATATTGAATATTTACCATGTTATACCATTAAATCTGTGTTTCCTGAGAGTTCTGTCTGAATCAGTTTTATTTTGCTTGTACAGTCTGTCAAATGGTCATGCATATTAAATGCAATCAATCATCCAGCTCTGAACTTTAACCAACATGACTTCATGACCTGGATAACACTCTATTCAGCTCTGTACCTCACTCACACACATTGACACAGCTTTCCCATCTCCTTTCCCTAGGTGACTCATGAGTATCACCTAAACTGGTGTCCATATTGAACTGCCAAGTCAAAACACCATGCTGAATTTATGACGTGTGCGATCCAGTTAAGGACATAATAAGATTGTCATGCAGACATACACATACAAACATTATTCAAGGTGAACTTGGTGATGTAACTTGCTGAGACAAGAAGCAAGCATGACCTACCTGGATCATCTGGGCTTGGAATGTTCTTTATGCATGTATGGACAACTGTTTAACTCAGTTTAATTTTTATTGTACCCGTGTTGACCAGCTAGAGAAACTGAGAAATTATTCCTTGCAGAACCTTTCTAGTGCGAAGATATTCTTGGGTCATCTTGCATTCAGAGCTTGTTTAAGAACTAGCATAGATTTTCAATAATGTTCAAGGCAGGAACTTGTGAGGACCATTTCAAAAGCTTCCGCTTACATTTCTGAAAGTAGTTCCTACTGTAGAAGCCTGCCTCTTTTCAGCTTCAGTTTCTTGACTGACTGTGTCACATCTACTTCCAGAATTTGCTGATATTTACTGGAACGTGCAATGTCTCCTATGCCACTGGCTTCCACATAACTTTATTATAGATCCACCACCATGATTACCACTTGGCAAGGTGACCTTTTCATCAAATGTTACTTCTTTTTTCTCCAAACATACCTTTGATATTTGTGGACATAGAGTTCCATTTTTACTTTATGAGTCCACAGCACTTGAGTTCAAAATGCCTATTGCCTACATATTGTTTTGCATAGTTTTTTTGTTTAGTAAGGTTTCCTTCTGATGACTCTTCCATGCAGATCATGTTTGTGCAAGCTACGCTAAGCAGTTTTCTTGGTCCTCCAGATCTTGCCTTGACCTCCATAGTTCCTCTTAACTGCCATCTCCTAATGACATTTTGGAAAGTGGAAACTGCTAGCCATAAGTGAAAAAAAAGATACTGATCTTTTTAAAGCTCGCCAAGCTGTGGAGTAAATGTGCCAATTTGTGGTACATACTGTATGAATATTCTAATCAGGTAGGTGGACGAAACAAGTTAAGATTCTTCAAGGTTCTGAAGGTTGTTGTTTTTGTTTAAATCAGGGCCCCGAGACTCAGATATTAACTAAAGAAAGACGTAGGTTATAGGAAGCTTCCGTTAATCATAATATCACAACCGAGGAGAAGTGTAATGGAATGATATTCTGTTCAAAACATTCTGTTCTTTCAATATGCTTGTTCCACTCATGACAGAGTGAAATGTTTTCAATATGAATTTACTTGGTAAATTCTGTGCTATCAATTCTTGATTACATTATCACACCCAACTCAAGGTTCATTATGGTAAAATGAAACATTATGCACTATTTAACTCGTTCATTCTCACAACTCCATAGTTCTGGTGGATTAATCAAACTTTGTTATGAGATGTACAACTTAACCAGACAATTTTAATTAACAAAAAATTCTCAACAATATTCACTCACAGCAAAGATCTTCCTGGAGAATATCTCCATCTCAATCTCCATCTTGCTGTAAAGTACATGTGGTGTCAGCTGCGATGAAAGCTGAATGTAGGACATTTTTATGAGTGTTTCAGGTTGTGTTTTAAGTGGAAAGAACTTTTAAATTAATGAAATTAAATATTTCGAATTTTATGTAAGAAGGCCTATTTGCATGACAGGATGAATCCATTAGGTATTTAGCTAGGGATTCAAATTTGCTGCATAATTACAAATGAGTTGCATTGTGGGTATTTCCATAGGTTGCAATGACAGTGAAAACAAAGGATTGCATTATAAAACTGGTTTAATAAGTGCTTCCCTAAGCACTCAGGCATTCTTTTTAAGAAAGAGTAAATTACATTATGTTCTCCGAGATGTTTTTATACAAACCTCTCACAAGCAACTATAAAACTCTATTGCTTGTAAGTTTAAAATAAACCATTGAGCGAGTAACTTTTCACATGCTACAAGCTAAGCATAAATAAAAGCCTCTGAGGCTGGTTTGCACAGTACATGCCTTAAAATTTAAATAGAACCCTCTGAGACTTGTTTGCACAGTACATAGCTAAAGATGAATAAAAGCCTCTGAAACTGTTCACAAGTCACATTTTAGTGAAACGATTGGTATTAGATTTATATAAAGCTGGACATGTATTAGAAATCGAATGCTGAAATGGAGAATACCTTTGCAACATTTTAACTAAAAGTTTATTGTTTGGAATCAGTTACATATTTGGCCATTGATCATTGTCCAACGTCGTTCGGCCTGGCCGAGCAAACAGCTCACCGTCCTGTCCTGATACACAAGAGCTTGGGAAACTTTACAAGAATCATCCAATCCATCTATCCATCAATCTTTCTTCAGTAACTTCTTTATCCTGGTCAGGTTTGCAGTGGATCTGGAGCATATCCTGGGACGAGTGGGTATCAGATAGGAATACTTGTTCCTTCTTGGGATGCTAGTCCATTACAGAGCACCATGCACACACACATTCACACACTCAATCTCACCTAAGGTCAATTTAGAGTAACCTACCTGTTTTTGAAGGTGGGAGGAAACCAAGAATTAACCCGAGCTCAGGATCAAAGTGGAGGCCTAGAACTGTGAATAGCTGCGCCACCAAGTCAACTCACAAGAAGTTAGGAATTTATGAATTCATGAAATGATGAAAAACAGTTGCTCTAAGCTGCTACATGCCTACACAAACAACGGGCCACGTGTCTGTTCCAAAGACACAGTCAACTGTGGCGAGACTAGTGGCAAGTCAAACAGAATTATTGTCATTATACGTTATTCAAAATAAACAGATGTTTAATCTACAAATACAGAAACCTATAACAGATTAATATATCATAGGTTTGACTGTACTTTTAGAGGATGGAAATTGGCCTCTGTGGCTAGGCAGGTGCAGATTTAACAATAACAAAATTCGAAGGAAACAAACGATAGAGCGCTGTAGTAAGCGTCTTGAATCCTCTTCCTTAACTCCTCCATAAACCGAGAATGGGAATGAGGATGGTTGCGATAGAGTAGACCTTTTAGAAGCTACCCATTAGGAGTCATGGTCATAGTCGCAATGGGGTGGATTTTGTTAGAGGTACTCAACAATGAATTGAGTACAAAGCAAATGACTTCTCGTTCTACAGTGTGTAAAAGGGACACCTTACACAAAAAAAGACAATAAACTATTTTTGCCACATTTGCCCTTTACAAGCAAAGCCACAAGCCAGCAAACCCCAAACAAAGGCAGTGTGCAAGCAATTCAGTATAATGCTCTGCCCATTGTTGGTCTTTGTTTGGACAAATCATACCATTGGACTGCCAGCAGCCACAAGAAATCAGAAAACAGGCAATAGGCACATCACTAAGCACAACCTCCACAACACAATGTACACAACATACATGCTATTTCTGTGAGCCACCCATTTACTGACACTTTCTCCTACATTGAAATTCATAACTGTATTTAAATGGATAAAGTCTGCTTGGGCAACGGTCACCAATTTCATATCTTCATTGATGGGGTCCATCCGGCGTTTTTTGTATCTCTCATGGGGTCAGTGTCCTCCAGGGTTGAATCAGAGAGCAGTCTCGATGACAGCGTGTTCGTCGTTACACGCAACATGACCGAACCACCGCAGTCTCGCTTCACGCTTCTCGCTTCATCTTGTTCACAATGGGCGCCACTCCCAGGATAGTTTTTTTTTTTTTGCACATTTTGTGTAAACTCTGTAGACTGTTGTGTGTAAACACAATACTCATACCAGACCATCAGGCACCAGCAATCATGCCATGGCCAAAGTCACTGAAATGACATTTTTCACTATTCTGATGTCTCATATGAATATTAATTGAAGCTCATGGCCTTTATCTAGAAGACTTTATGCATTGACCTGCTGCAACGTGATTGGCTGATAGGATTATTATAATTACAGCAGAGTAATTTGGTGAGTTTTTCCTCTCATTTCTCAACCTACTGTAACATATTTAGAAAATTAACATTAAGTGCACACCAATACTATTCAGAAACAAGAATAATAT
>NC_030436.2:14017500-14160000 GCF_001660625.3 Ictalurus punctatus
ACCAAAGAAAGTGTTTATTTTGTCCACTTGCAACTGCCACATTAGCTTAAGTTTAGCATCTTTGGTGAAGGCTTTAAGCTCCACCCAGTCTGCACAATCAGCGCATCATTTTTTTTTTTTTAGTAAATATATTTCCAATGAGGTTTTCACAAGAAATTTTCACTATACATCAGTATTAACTCAAGAAATCTGCTAAACTAACCCAGCTGATATTAATTCGCACAGATAGGAGGTATAATTACTTTTTAACTACTTACAGATTTCAGTTGGTTCCTTGCCTTGGAGAACTGCTTTTTCTTAGCAGTATGCATGCATGCATCTCTCTCTCTCTCTCTCTCTCTCTCTCTCTCTCTCTATATATATATATATATAAAAGCATCTGCAAATGTCTAGCTTCAGAGTATGTTCACTGTGAAAAAATCATCTTAATTTGCCTAATAATTCAAACAAAGCCTCATTTGCATAAATAAATGTCATTTGTGGAAAAGTTTCAATACAAAAGAAAAATACACTTATTGTAAGAAAACAAGATCATTGATACGCTTATTGAAAGAACACAAGATCCTAATATCTACTGTTTTACAAAATAACCCTATTCACCTGTAGCGTCTTACCTTAACTATATATTATATATAAAATAGATATTTAAGACAGAGTCAAACCATAGGAGTACAGTGTATCATCATCATCATCATCATCATCATCATCATCAGGCTAGCAAGAGCAGTCAGGATCCTTCTCACCTGTTTGGAGGCATGTCAGTGGAGAACAGCTCGATTTCTGTATCTGCTAAAAGCACAGCTTTCATGCCTCTTGTACACAGAAGACTGTCGCAGTAAATGCAGTTCACTTGAGCAACACACTTATTCTTAAAATTCGACGTAGACATCGTGCAGCTCGATCAAACAAACCCTGCAGATCAGATCAAACAGAAACTGTTTACTTGCTTTCGAAACACCTACCGTTACCTGCTTGCGAGGCTATTTAAACCGGATGTTAGCTAACATTAGTTACCTAACTAGCTTTCGTTCTAAATTTAACGCTCTAATATTTAATTAACTAAGATGTATCTCACCGAAAGCTTCCCAGATGACTAATTTGATCGGTCTACAAAACTAAAATGTCACATTTATAACAAGACAACACAAGATGTCCAGCTAGCAACACCGGTCTATTAATAATAACAAAGCAAGCTCGCTAGTGCAATAGCATTCAAGTTGACAAAACATAATGGATGCTTACTCTTTTTTATTTTATTTATTTATTTTTTTTAACCCGGACCACTTTGCATAAATTAAATCAACACTTAAATGGCTGCTCTATTCAAGAGAATGAAATGTGATAATATCATATAGCGAAACAGGCTAAGCTATCCAAACAAACCTTTCAACAAACGTGCACTTCCTGAAACATTTTCAAAACGGCTCACACGCGACTCCGATTGGATAAAAATGATCACGTGAGTAATGATCTCGGCAGACCCGTATGTAGTTTGCAGCTCGTCTAATGTGCGCTAGTTTCTGTTAGTATTTAATGATATTCTTCTTGCGCGTTGTGTCCAAATTTCTCGTAGATAAAATAAAATAATAAATCGTATACTTAAATGACAGCCTTCCAAAATGGTCCCCAATGGTGCACTGTGTAGTGCACATGTGAAGGTAGGATGGATCCATTTGGGATTCAGCCTCTGTAGCGGATTTGAAGGATTTCAATTCACTTCCGCTTTAGGGGACCAATGGCAAAAGATGAGGGGTTGGAGCTGCAACATTTCCACGAAAAAAGGCGGGGTTAGAGCTGGGGGGAGAAAAAAAAAACCCTCAGATATCACACTCCACCACATCTTGCGAAAGAACCCTGGATTGAATTGAGTTGGAACGAGATGCATTAGACTAGAGGAATGGAAATTATCTCTCAAGGTAACTGTTTTGTTTGTTTGTTTGTTTGTTTGCATTCGATTCATACATTTAGCGGTGTGTAACTGGATTTATAATAGTGCTCTTAGAATGTTTAACAACAACAACAAAAAGTGCGGAAACAAAGTGGCCGAATGAAGAAGTGTGTGTACATGTGTGCGCGCGCTCGTGTGTGTGGGACACATCTGGTGAACGCATTACTGCTCAACTCTGTAGCTAGAGTGATAGAGAAGCGCGCAGGGCGTGCACGTGACTCTTTTAAATTAACTTCTCTATTTAAAGCAGTGGTGTACTGTTAAATTCTTGTCCTATGGATGTATGCATGCATGCATGCATATGTTACATGTATATGTGTACAATATGTATAATAGTAATAGAGAAGCGTTGAGGGCGTGCACGTGTCTTTTTAATTATTATTATTATTATTATTATTATTATTATTATTAATCTATCCTTTTTACATTTTAAAGCACGTGCGGTGTAGAGCGTGGGGGGGGGGGGGGGGGTGAATGAATGAATGAATGAATGAATGCTCACACCTTGCTATTGCTACAGTAGTGACCTTACATGAAGATTATAGCCTGTATTGATGTTTCCCTCTGCTGATGGTTTGTTTGTTTGTTACAGGTTGTAGTGTTCTGCTCAATACAGAGCGGTGTTTAAACCCAGCCCTTCACCTTTCCGGACACAGCCCCAGCCTTCTGCGCGGACAAGCGCGTTTGGTGCAGTAATTCTCTGCTGCTTGAACATAGCAAACTTTTGGATCACATCACATCACATCACATCACATCACATCACGTAGAGCAGTCGGGAGGGAGGGAATGAAAGTCTGTTCCGTTCCTCTCCCGGTTTTCGGAGAGCACTGCAGGAGGAAATCACGTTTGCAGCTGATAATGCGTGGAGCTCGAGCTTCGATATGAAACAATAATCATTTCTCCCCAATCCACTACTGCACTCACTACCTACTGGATATCTTAATAGCGCACAGACGGTGGAAAAAAAGAGAGCTTTTTTTGTTTTTGTTTTTTTTTTGTTGTTGTTCTTGTGTTTGCTTCTGTCACACGGGCGCCTTTTCAGTCCTCAGCGTTTTAAACCCATCATGACGTCTCCGGCGAAATTCCGAAAAGACAAGGAGATTATAGCCGAATATGAAGCTCAAGTCAAAGGTAAGTGTGAAGCACATCTGACTCTTCATATGATCCCGCTCTATAGGCTAGTGCTCGTCTATTATTGACCATTAACGGCTTTTATAACCCTAGTGTGTGTGTGTGTGTGTGTGTGTGTGTATGTGTGTATATATATATATATATATATATATATATATATATATATATATATATATATATATATAATTACAGCTCTAGAGGTAACGTGGAGTTGATCCTGCAAGTGCAAGCCATATAGTCCATAAATCCTATCCTTAATCATACACCCGGCTTCTTAATGAAGAAATGGTGTCCTTCTTGCTTTCTAGCTCCGTATAGAAATATCTTATAACGCGTGTGGAGGTAATGCTGTTTAATGTGGCATTTCATTGATGATGTTCAGGTGAATTCTCTTCTCGATTATAATGCACTTGCATTAGAAGAACATAAAAACAAAAAAATCTATAGCCTGTATTTGTTTAGGGTTTTTTCACCTCCCCTGAAGTTGCATTATGGATCTATATGATGTGTATATATGATAAGTACCCTGTATGCACGAGGCAGGGCGTTTTCTTTTACCCTACACCTCTGCACAACACGTAGACGTGGGATTTTCAGCCGATTTCCCCCCTCTGCTGTTAAACTCAGGAACTCATGTATAATCAATACCAGCCGCATTTTAAACACTAGGCGATAAACAGCATTGTTTTGTTTTGTTTTGTTTTTTCTTCTTTTCTTTCCCTGTATCGTTTTAACATGTTTTAACACGTTTTAACACGCCTGGAGTACAATAAGGAAGGATTATGATGATGATGATGATGATCAGCAATAGTAACCGGCAACCCGATAAATGCTGATCTTCCATTAAAAAAAAAAAAAAAACTCTTTCTTTAATAAAACGGTTAGCTCAGTCCTGCACCAGTTTGACGCCTAATATCTGAACGTTATTGCCTTTCTAAGGTAAAAGCGCTAACCAACAATACCTCCCCCTCCTCCCTTCAGACATCCAGATGTGATAGCCTCATGTGCTCACCCACACATCTGGATTCACAATGAATTAAACCTGTTATTGGATATACATGGATTTTTAAGTGAGAATATGCGTTTTTTATTCCCCCCCACCCCCCCACAGCAAAGACTTAATAATTGGCCAATGTGATCCTCGTAGAGTAATCATTGGTGTATGATCAACTGGCAGCTTTTATATATTTCTGACAGCCAGTGTGTTATTCTATTGTTCATGATCGATGGGATGTGCAGATCTCGTATCTATATTTTTGAACGAAAGAGTTTTCAATCAGATTTTGGATTATTAGAATGTGAGATTACGGCAAGTTTCTTTCTTTCTTTCTTTTGTCACGCTGTACAACATGATCCAAATAAAATCTCGCCGGTTTCTATAATAGACCGTGCGATAATGTGTTTTTCACAATGGAGCTCCTCTACCAACAGACCTATGATTTAAAGCAGTGGTTCTCAACCAGGGGGCGCGGAGAGATGGGAAGGGGGGCGCAAATTGTTTTCAAGAAAAATACACAGACGGGGCATCATTTGGGTACTCTGTGTATTTTATTGCATTTCAAATAGAATGTGTATAAATGAAAAACCCCGCGTGCCCTCTCCCTCTGTATTTTCTTTTTGTTGGGGAGAGGTGGAGCCTAGCTTGATTTTATCTAGCTGTCAGTGCAGACCAGTGTTGCCAATTTAGTGACTTTTCAGACCCCTTTAGCAACTTTTTTTTTTTTTTTTTTGCAAAAAAAAAAGCACCTAGCGACAAATCTAGCAACTTTTTGGGTTTTGCGTAACGCTGTTGCATCGGTGGCTTGAAGATGAGCATCATAGCCGTGTGTCCCAGTGAGATAGTCTATTAAATCTATTCAGGTTTTATTTTTCTGTCCAAGCAGTACTTATGTTTTTTTTCTAACACGATGTCAGAGCTAAGGCGGTGTGTATGTTTTTATTTAACTAAGCTGTTGCATTCAAGAGATAATGAACAAATCCTCTACTTTATGAGGATTTCCCCTAAAATAAATGTAGCCGCCTCAGTGTTTTGTTTTGGTTGGACTTGTCCCATTTGGTGAACTTGGGGTCTTCCAAAGTTCTGAAGAGCGGAGCCGTGTAATCGCCGGCCAAGCGACATGCTGGGTGAAGCCGAGGTCATTCCATTCTTCTCGACTGTAACACCAGGAGCCTGTAAATAGGAGCAACTTTCAGTTCGGTATCATGAACTTGTTGACCTTGAAAACAGCACTGCAACACTGAATGGGTGCAACTGAGAGAATAACACGGAGAAAAGAATATACGGTATACAAGACGCTGCCAGCTGCTGGTCCTGTTCACTAAAAGCTTTCATGCTTGAGAGGTTTTACAGCTATTATTTGTAGTTTTATCAGTGGAGAAATCTGTTTTAATACTCACAAAAGAAGATGGCACAGATCGTTACTGGCCTTTATTGAACTGTTAATCTCAAATCATCCTGCGTTTAAATCACCTGTGCTCCAGAAGACACAATCATCCTGAAGCTATGTTTTAAATGCACCTGTGTGCTTTATAATGGCTGTGTGAATATTGTGGAAAGACTGTACTGTGTATAAGGCGTTAACCCTACAGTATGTTCGTGGTAGTAAGCGACAAAGCAGCATTTATTTTCAGGAACAGTGGCAAGTGACAAAGTGACCGTCCTACAAGGGAATCATTTGAATTGGGAATCAAATGATTGGTTCATGACTGGACCAATCCTGTTGCATGTGTGGTCTGATGTGTTTTTTTTTCTCTTTTCTCTTCTTCCTCTCTCAGTTCCCCACTCACAACTTTAGCTGCTATTCGCATTAGTTCCCACTTACTGTGATGCACAAAATGGAAGAAAAAAACTTTAAACTGGGTTTAATTCTATCCTGTCATATATGACCTCACTTTAAATGAGTGTAGAGACATCACGAAGAAAAATGAAGCTCAGAAGGAAGGAAGGAAGTAGTACTAGTGTACCTGGATAGTACAGTTAGCTTGCTTTGTTAATCTGTCAATAAATGTAGTACGAAGCATAGCATGTAACTAGCAAATCAAAATTCAGTACAATTTAAAATAAAAGTCGGGTCTATAAATCATACAGTGGGCTGTAGGTGATACGTTATGACTGCTGTTTCTCATCAGATCAACACCAACAACAAAAAAAACAGTGGACAGCGCACATGATAATGCTAGCCGATGCTACACACCCACAAGAGACGAACTTTATGCGAAATGAGCCTTGTAACTTGCTAGAGTTAACACAGGAAAGCATTTTTTCATGCCATCCTGCATGGAAAAAAAAAATATTTACAGCATATACCAGTTTAAATGTTGTGCTATTACTCTCCAGTTCTTTTATTGTTCATTTTCCGGGGTTTTTTTGGGGTTTTTTTTTTGTTTTGTTTTGTTGTTTTTTTTCGGTTGACTTTGTCAGAAATCACTCTTCCCACCTTTTAAACCTCCAGCTGCTCTGCTGTGAATGAACGTGAAAACAGATGCTTACAGACGTCGTTTTCTTATTAGAATCTCACTCCCAGAAGTGCCAGGTAGAAAGAAAGAACGCACACCGATTCTTTTCTCTGGAATTATGTTATGCATTATGGAATTCTGAACGACAAGCGGCCCAGATTTTGAAATAGAAATCAAAGCATTTGTTGCAAAACGTGTCTTGCGTAAACAGAAATCATTCTCCCGTGGATCAGTGACAGTAATAGGAAGCGGGAATTGTGTGTCAATCCGTTTGCATGCTGAAGCAGATAAAGCGTGAGGAGAATAAAAGAGAAGCGAATGGAGGTCTCTCACAGATTCGATTTTTAATCGGTTAGCAGCACTCCTTTTTGCCTCGTTTGCAGATGCAGTAATGAACTTAATCACAGTGTCGATGTGTGTACTGATGAAAACGAGAGATACGTGCTTCCAGTACTGCACAGAATGGATCTTTTATTTTAAGACCAGCTCTATGCACAGAACTTTGAATTGGTATCTTGGTTATCAGTATGTTTTTTTTTTGTTTTTTTTTAATTATTATTAATGTATACCTATGTGGCTTCACCAGGCTCTTTAAAGCTAGTAATGTTCTCTTGCCTCAGGATCCAGTCTCATCTCTAGGACCAGGTTCAAAATTCATGTTCTATGCTTAAGAAATCGATCCTTACATGTGCAAATCAACATTCCACCTCGGTGTGAGTGATGGCCGTTTCCCCTTGTATTGATTTCTGAGACGATTTGCCTTCTTAGGCTTGTAAATGACCAGCAACATCAATAACCGTGAAATCTTTGGCACTATAATGTGTCTTGCCTTTGAAACAGGAATCCTATAGGAGTTTTCACAAGTGGGTTGTGATTAAAAGGTATCTTTAATGGGGGGCACGGCGGCTTAGTGGTTAACACGTTTTGTCTCGCACCTCCAGGGTTAGGGGTTCGAATCTCGAAGTTTGCATGTTCTACCTGTTCTTTGGGGGTTTCCTCCGGGTACTCCAGTTTCCTTCACCAATCCAAAGTCATGCTCTGTAAGCTGATTGGCATTTCCAAATTTTCCGTAGTGTGTGAATGTGTGTTCGATTGTCCCCTGTGATGGGCTGGCCAGGGTGTGCACCGAGTTCCTTGGGATAGGCTCCAGGCTCCTCACAGAACTGTGGAGGATAAGCAATATTGAAACTAGATGGATGGATTAAGGGATTCCAGGCCCATGTTTACTATGTGTTAATTCTGGTGATTAAGGGTGTTATGGGATGGAATCTTTCCCTGTATGATAGCCTAGTTTGAAAATATCATGCTATTACTCAACCATTTAAAAGCCACTGAAAATGAAGGGGACTTTTATGACCAAGTCTTTGTGCATTTTTGTTTCCAAAAGTATCAAATCCTCAGATCGTTGTCGTCTTTCTTGGAGTGTTATTTCTGAGAACAACCTCTACATTCTTTCTCAGATTGTCATTATAAGCTATAGGAAATAGTGGCTGTGAGGGAATAATCGAACTTATGCTGGAGTGTGCAACGCTGCTTAGACAAAATTGACTGTCGTTTCATTTAGTTATGGTCAGCAATGCCATGTGCATTTGACAGCCATAGTGTATGTTATGTACACAGAGGTCGCAATGTATCATGTTTACAGCAGTAGCAGATTACACAGCCGAAAGTGTTTTCGGTCCCTGTAGTGAGAAACGGAGATTGCTGCAGTATGATTCAGAGGGAAGTGGGTTTTGAAATTCACAGTCACAGCTGCACACAAAAGAAAAATGATGAGTAAGGAACTTGATTGGGCAAAATAAATGAAGTAGACACTAATGCATTTAATGAACTGCATTTTAATTGGTAATTTGATTATTGAGGTAACTTCACAGTTATACACCATGGCTAACCGATACAGAATGAACTCATCCATATGTATGGTTACCGTGCGTTCACACTAGAAAGTGAGAAACCAGCCTGACACTTCTCTAGAACAGTTTCCATCATATTAATGGGTAGCGTGTGTGGCAACCACGTCTGTGCGCTGTCTGGCGTTTTGAAGTTTTGATCTGAGATAGTAGTAGCCGAATCTTATGTAAAATTCCTATCTAAATTTATATCGCAGTAAAAAAAAAACAACCCACAAATATACGAGAAGCAGCCTTTTATTTTGTCACATATACATTACAGCACAGTGAAATTCTTTTCTTCGGATATCCCAGCATGTTAGAAAGCTGGGGTCAGAGCGCAGAGTCAGCCATGATACCTCAAGCAGAGAGGGTTAAGGGCCTTGCTCAAGGGCCCAACAGCGCGCCTTTGGTAGCGCGCCTCCTGATCAGTAACCCAAAGCCTTAACCGTTGAGCCATGACTTTGGCTTTTCTTCTGTTTTTGAGTGCCAGATTGCATCAGATGAATGGGAACTGAACACAGTTAAAAGTAGGACCTAAAGTTACGTTCTCTAGGAACAATAGAGAGCTCACGCTCTAAGATTGGTCTGAAGAGTTTATTGGAGCCAGTTGTTTAATACCCAATTTGCACAGAATTAAGAAAATCCTAAAATTATATGCCGCCTGTTGCTCTGTCTTTGTGTCCTTGCACCTGTCACTAGAAAATGAACAATTCCCTGTCACTTTGTCACAGGCTAGTCTGAACAGGGAGTTCTATTGATGAGGCTTTAAAGGACCATAACTCACCTACACTCTTAATGACAAGCAATTGCAAGTTAGTATTTATTAGCTAGCATCCAATGTAGTATAGACTATTAGCTAGCATGTTCTTTACAAGTAGTTTATAAGTATAATGATAAAAACAGGACTGTAAGTGATGCCTGTTGTTTTTAAATATCTTGCTTTACTTTCACTCCTACCCAACTGAATAGGATTAAGTCATCTGTATTACCAAAGACATGTAGCTACTATGTATTTCGGATAAACATTGCTAACATAGGTAGCTAGCTATAATTCCATGATCGAGATATCTACTGCTGGATGGCAGATAATTTTCTGATAGAAGACGTGCTACAGTTCATTGAGTGGGAGTTCCAGCTGACCAATAGGCAAGGTTTCAGGGTTTTTTTTTTTTTTTTTTTTAATATTTAAGATAATAGTTAAAAAAAAAAAAAAAATGCATCAGCAAAAATCACAAAGAATAAACAAACAAATTAAGTAACAGAAAAGTAAAGAAAATGGTTATACTTGTGGTACACTTCTGGTAAAAGCTAGCAAGCTGTAGCTAAGTACTAAATTAACCACAAAGTTAAGATTTCATCACTTCCTTTCAAGCCCAAAAGCCCCACCTCGATATACCATAAGGCCTAACATTTGTGGACACCTGACCACACGTACTGTATATGCTTTTTGAACATCCCGTTCCAGATTTGCTGCTTTAGTATCCTTCCACTCTTAGGTTATGAGAAGGCTTTCCACTAGATTCTGGTGGGTGGCTGTGGGGATTTGTTTATTCAGTCATGAGAGAATTAGTGAGGAGGCCTAAGGCATAGTTCAGTGGGGCTCAGTGGGGTTGAGGCCAGGGCTCTGTGCAGGACATTCAAGTTCTTGTACTCCAACCTTGGTAAAATATGTCTTCATGGAGCTCGCTTTGTGTACAGGAGCATTGTCATGCTGGAACAGGTTCGAGTCTCTTAATTCCAGTGAAGGGAAATTGTAATGCTACAGCATACAACGATGTCTTTATACAAATGCGTGCTTCCAGCTTTGTAGCAACAGTTTAGGGTGTGTTGGTTAGGTGTCCACAAAATTTGACCATATAGTGTATATTCGGTTCTAGATCACAGAGCCAGGGACAGTCACAAAGCCGTTTAAAACGGTGTATTTCTCAAAGCCGTTTGAAAATGTTCCGTAAATGCTTAAAACTGTTACAGAAATGCACGTTTAATATCGCAGCTTTTAACATTTTGCTTGCGAATCTTCATTTCTTCATTTGGTAAGTCCATGTTACCGGTGTCTTGGTGTACACCTTCTGTCTTTCTTTATTTATATATTTATTTATTTATTTATTTATTTATTTATTTAACTCTAGTCAGGTTACTTTTGAAACCGGAGCCGAAAATAAATATCGACCCAAACATGTCTGCCAACCCAGGGTCAGCTGGTGAGGAAAGATATGTCTGGCTCAGTTTTTCTTAAGAGTTGGCAAGAAATTATGTTGCAATATTTTTTTTTGGTCTCAGTTGAGTAAAATAAGGCACATTAGAGCAGTAATCCCAGGGAAAATGATGGTAGCCCTCTGGGTCATTGGAAAGATCCTAAAGAAAGTCTGGATACAGACAGGGACTCATAAAGCAGTGGGATGTATAATGTATAAATGCCATAAAAATAAAAGACTGGGAACGATGTGAGGGGGATTTATGAGGAATACTATGTGCTGGCTGGGGAAATATTTAGTTGTCTTTTTTAGGGAAAAGTACAGAAAGATTTAAAAAGCCATCTTGACCTGTCTCATTTTCTCGCATGTAGCTTACCTTTACAAATTACACAGAGAATGAAAAGATCGCGTTTATGAGTAACACTAGGTTGTACTGAAGACAAAATGCTGCTCATAATAAACATGAAAATGCTCTCATGCAGTTGTTTGAAGCATCGGTGTGGGTTTTCAGGAGATAGAGATGCAGCAAAAGTAGCGATTTCACACTTTTAGTGTCTAACACCCTTTAAGACCCTAGCGACAGTATCCTCACATCTTTCTTGCTGGAACATGAGGATAATTAACACATGCCTTCTGTTCCACTGAGTCTAAAAAAAAAAGTCAAGCAAATCTGGCCAGTCAGTTCACAGTCAGCGAGTCATTATAGACACTCGCACACTCTGTGTGACTAGATTCCTGGTTTTCATCCCGGTGTTCAGACCTCGAGCAGCTGTTGATCATGACCTCAAGAGCAGTAGGGACAAGGAATGGAAGATTTTGCTTTATCAGCAGAGTCCATGCATCACCACACGTAATTAACTAGTACATCAAGCATGTCCCCAGAAGACAGGGAATGGCACAGCAATTAATCGGTGCCTTGGGTGGAAAATGAAGGCGACAACAAAGATACCTGCAGAAGTGAATTATTAAAACAGCCTTACTAGTTACTAGTAGTAGTTACCAGTAGGCACTCCCTCAACCACATGTGTTCCCATTAATCAGTGTGGGTGAAGGATCAGACAGCCATTTGGGTTTATGGCTTGCCATCAGCCATTGTTTACTCACACACTGCGACCGCAGGAACAAATCGTTAAGGTTCCACTAATCTCTCTGTGCTGGATTTAATACAACCTAATGGCTGTGGCAGAATTAGAGCAGACTCGCATCGATCCGGCATAGCTGCAGAAGCCAAGGCTTAATGAGAGTGTGTTTGCTGCAGTGCTATAACAGAGAGCTATGTATTTGTGCTGTAGGTGAAAATGCTGACTGCGTCTAAAGCAGTATTCCAAAGGAAGGATGTTTGTTTAAGTCTGAGAGGAAGGACGCGAGACGACGCTGGTTGCACATGTGCTGTCGCTATTGTTTATCTCTATGTTGGAAACTTCACCCAGAGCATCTGAATTTCCTTTCGGAAGGCCGGCTCGGAGGGAGGTGGCCTTGGAAGTCTGGCGAATCTGAAAAATAAACAAGCGCTATGGATTTGAGAACCAGAGGACTGAAAGATTTTCTGCTTATCTAAAACACAGTCACAGTGCCACAGTGGAGGGTACTGTATGTGTAGGTTGTTTAGATTTGGTCAACATATGTGGATAGTGGATGGTTGTGTGGCATTTGTTAGAAACCCAACTCGTTCTTGGACCAAGATTTTAGAATTTGATCTTGGAATGATAAAATTATTAGTTATCATATTGGGCAAGTGCAAGCTCCAATCTAAAAATGGCAACTTTCACAATACAGTAAAGTAGAGCAAGCTACAGTGCTGTGAAAAAAAGGATTCCTTCTGTTTTTGTATCTCGTACTAAATTGTTTCAGAAATTAAAATCTGAGATAAAATAAAGACAACCTGAGTAAACATAAAATACAGTTTTTAAATGATAATGTTATGTATTGAAGCAAAAACATTATCCAATACCAACTGGGCATGTGTGAAAGTGTATTTGTCCCCATAGTTACTAATTCCCCAAATCTATGAAACTGCATTCGTAATGGGGTTCAGCTAGACTAGACACAACCTGATTACTGCAAACCCTGTTCAATCAAATTTGAATACAACTTTTTCAACAGCATGAAGTTGGTTAAAAGGTCTTACCCAGTAACACACTATACCAAAATTAAAAGAAATTTCAGAAATGATGAGGAAGAAGGTGATTTGAAATGCATCAGTATGGGAAGGGTTACAAAGCGATTTCAAAGGCTCTGAGACTCCAATGAACCACAGTGAGAGCCATTATCTCCAAATGGAAAAACTCTGCACAGTAGTGAACCTTCCCAGAAGTGTCTGACCTTCCAAAATTCCTCCAAGAGCACAGCAACTATTCATCCAACAAGTCACAATAGGCAAGAACAAAATCAATGGACCTACAGACCTCTCTTGCATCAATAAAGGTCACTGTTCATGACTCCACTATCAGAAAGACTGGGCAAAAATGGCATCCATGGAAGAGTGGTGAGGCGAAAACCACTGCTAACCCAGAAGAATTTTTCCAAAACACACCTTGATGATCCTCAAACTGTTTGGGACAATGTTCTGTGGACTGATGAGTTGAAAGTGGAAATGTTTGGAAGACAGGGGTCCTACAAGTAAGTGAAAGACTGATCTCCAGTTATCAGAAGTGTTTGGTTGCAGTTATTGCTGCTAAAGGTGGCACAGACAGATTTTAAGTTTAAGGGGCAGTTAGTTTTTCACTTTTGCTTCAATAAAAAAGAAAGAAAGAAATAAAAACTACATGTTTACTCAGATTTCCTTTTTTTATGTTGTATTTCATCTGCAAAAACTATTTAGTATGAGATATACACAAAAACAGAAGAAATCAAGATGGGGCAAATACTTGTTCACGTAACCATAGTTAACTGCATTAATATAAACATAAATGAGTATACAAATTCCTAAACTGTGGATGACTCTGGCCATACTCATTATCATATTCTTTTGAGTGCTGCCCCAAGTCAGGCCAATGTTTGAGTATAATCTGTGGGTTTTAAAGCATAAAGACATATTTTGTCCAACACAAATGGTTTTGGGCAAACCATCCTTGTTGATGTCGTGTCTCATCCTGTTCATTTGGTATCTTTAATCCAGTCCAGATATTGAGGCAAAACTAAACGACAAAGCTTCATCCACCTCATCAGTTAATCAGCTGCATCTTCAATTGCTGCAGTCAATAGTTTGGAACAAAAAAGCAGATGAAGAGAGTGAAACTGGTTTGCTGCCTCTGCATAATTCACAGAAAGTGTTGACAATAACTGTATCAACTTTCTGTTTCGTCGAAATAATCTCAGTCACTCATCTTCACGCCTGACGTTTATTAAACAGCTAGGCAGTGTAGCAGAACGCTGAATAATTGGCAGACAATTGCCCTACAGTAGGAGCTTACACTGCCATGCTGAGTCAGAGAAAAGATGAGAGATAAAAAGAAGAGAAAGAAAGCTGTCGGGGAAAAGAGGATGGAGGATGGGGTATGATAAGTCTATCTCTCCACCATCTGTCAGACCATCGCTACTTTCCCAGTTTCCATTTAAAACCCTGGTGCAGCGCCTTCTCTCAACAATTCAGCAACAATTTAATCAGCATCTAAGATTTTCCTTTCCCATCTCAGTGATGGACAATGTGGGCTTTAGTAATAAAATTCTGCAGTCAGACTATGCTGAATTCCCTGCAGTATCACTTGCTAGCAGTCTCGATGCAAGGTAAAGTCATCAAGCTCTCTCAAGGCTGCCTGCCAAGGTAGAGGGGGATGGGAGCAACTGGAGGCGGCGGAGGGGAAAACAATTTACATTTCTGTCATCCATCTCCAGTCTCAACTAGAGGTACATTTTAGTAGGCTTCTCATCCTTGCTTTTTTCAGAATTGTAGCTTTCATTGGAAACATTTGTCAGCTGGCAACAAAATAAATAAAATAATAATCTCAATAGATTCCCAAGTTAGTTCTTTGTCATGGGCAGCTTGGGAATTCAGTAGATGTTGTGCAACTCCTGAGATGAAGAGGTTGAAGTTGTATAACTAGTACCCGTTGTTCCAGCGATTTTGATTGGATGAGTTGGTCATACTCCGACATCACTGTTGTGTGTTTATATAGCCTGTTCAGTTCGTCTTTTTGAAGTCAACAGTTTCAAGTATGGAGCAGCTAGCGGCAATTTTGGAGAGAACAAATGGTATGTAGATATGTTTCGGGATACACAGTGTATCCAGATATGATAAAAAATTTTGTTTGGTATCATAATAGAAAAGCACTTTAGTCCTGTCCAAATTCGTCGTGTCAGTAATTCTTTACAGACCGTGCATGCAAACACCTGTGTTGTATCTTCTATAAAAATGACCAATAGAAATAACTCTAAGTAATGGATATCTCCTGTATAGCCCATCCTCATTGAGATATATGTTGGTAAAGATTTCAAAATTTCCCAAGGGGAACAGAGTTTTTGTGCTTCTTTCTGAGGATGGAAACTCTCCAAGACCTGCTCCTTTCCGTTCCTGTCTACTGAAACCAAACCGAAACCAGGTATTTGCCATATGTCAAGCTCTGCTTCTGTCAGCTTTCGGTAGGTTATTGTTATTCTACCATAGGTATAGCCTGCACTATATGGCCAACAGTATGTGGACACGCAACAATCACAGCCATAGAGTGGGTGCTTGTTAAACATCCTACTCCAGATTTAGTCCCCCCCCCACACACACTTTGCTGTTATAATAACCTCCACTCATCTGGAAAGTCTTTCCACTAGATTTTTGGAACGTGGCTGTGGGGATTTGTGCTCATTCATTCAGTCACATGAGCATTAGTGAGGTCAGGAGCTGATGTTGGACAAGAAGGCCTGCTGTGCAGTCAGTGTTCAGTGGGGTTGAGTTCAGGGTTCTGTGCAGGCCACTCGCGTAATTCCACACCAACCTTGGTAAACAGTGTCTTCACGGACCTTGCTTTGTGCACAAGGACATTGTCATGCTGGAACAGGTTTGGGCCCCTCGGTTCCAATAAAGATAAATCGTAATGCTCCAACATAAAAAGACATTCTATACAATTGTGTGCTTCCAAATTCGTGGCAACTGTTTGGGGGAAAAAAACACATATGTGTGTGATCTCCTAAGCTAGCCTAGGTGAACGAAGCTAGCCCGTGGTGGTGGCTTAGTAGTTAAGGTGTTCTGCTTTGGGCTACTGATTTGGAAAGTCATGAGTTCTAATCCCAGCACTACTACGCTGCCATTGTTGGATCTTTGAGCCCTTATCTCTCAACTGCTCAGTTGTGTCCTGTCTCAATTGTAAGTTACTTTTGAGTAAATGTTAATGTTTTACCTTTCTGTTGAGCAAACTCAGCTTGCGCTCTCTCTATTCCAGCACTTATAATAAAGGTAAAGAGCTAAATTCACTTGCAATAAATATATGTATTGTTCTAGGATTACAGTATGGTTTGTATATGTGGTTTTTCTAGTTCACAGTAACCCTAGATAGATAGAGAATATTTCCTATTTATTTATTTATTTATTTATTTATTTATTTATTTGGTGTAATGACAATATCTACATTGTACAGGCACTCACATCTCTGTCATTTATATGGAGATGACTTATCCCATGTGAATTAGACATAAGCATTAGAGACATCCTCTGGAGACCCTCTAAAGATATCCAACATTATGTAACAGACATGTCCAATACTTCTATTTTTAAAAAAACAAAACAAAAAAACAATCTGAATGACGATGCACAGCCAGTCATTAATCGGACACTGGGATCTTTCCGACTTTCCTAAAACTCATCATATTCCGTACCTAGTTAGTAACCACAAACTCAAAATCAAGAGGGCTCTAAGTAATGTTCTGATGTAAATGAACCTCTTAGTGGTTTTACTGATATTTGCATACTGCCAGTGGATACATTCCTGTGCTTTACAGTTTGAGTTTAATGCAAAACTGGACTGTTAGTTCTGAGCGGTGTGCATTTCCAGCCCCATAACTCTCGGTTCCTCTAGGGACTAGATGAGCCATGGTCTCTGGTTTCTATAGCGGTGGGAAAGTGCTGCTGTTACAGTTGAAATTCTATTCAGCTATGGTTGATTCTGTAGATTTCTTAATGCTATAAAATGTTTTATAGTGCTCTGAATTCTTCAGTATGTTTTTGCAACTTAAACATTCTGTGATGTATTAGTTATTGTTTTTGCAAGTAAGTAAAGAAAATATAGTGTCCGAAATGAACTAAGGATTTTCCAACTGTAAAAATATCTCTTCAGTCAGTGACCTTTATACAAAGCCGTCTTCAAAAACCCTTCCTCCAAAAACACGCACATTTTCTCAGGCGGAGTTGAGTTGAGTACTGTAAACTGTTGTGAAACTGAAACTTTTGGTCAAACATCAGCCTTCTCTTTTTTATTGCTCCCAAAATGTAATATTCTGTAGACCAGTCTAGGCGCTATACTAAAGACGGTATAAATCCTAGGTGTATCTCCTACTCCATTACGCTACTGCTTCCTATTCATTTATATTTATTATATTACTCTTGTATGGTCTGCCTGTCTAGACCGCCTCCTTGCAAATGTTTCCTTATTGGGTAGTAAAGCCAGATCATAGTGAAGCTTGAATTGAATTGACTGAATTGGCCTGGCTTGTTCACTCTACAGCTTCCAGAGGTGCAGATATCTAAGGTTTAGCAGTAGCATTTGTCATTTTTGATGCCTTGATTTTTTTTTTAAAGCTAAATCAACAATCAGAGTTGATTCACTGAAGTGAAAAAAGACATGGGATGTTTAAGATGCACATTTGCTTCAAGTACTAGTTACTTTTGCTTTGTATTGTATTGTTTTTTTCTATGTAAACGTTGACTTGTGAATTCACAACCATAGATCTTGTGAGCCATTAGAAAACACCATGGTTAATATAGATGTACAGTTTGAATTTATGCTGTTAGTATGGAGCCATCCTGTCCACTGATATACACTGGAGATTTTTGTGGGGGTTTTTTTCTCTCTGCCTGGTAGGATTTTCTTGTTAGCAATGTTGGCACCTCTGAGATACCCTCACGACGTTCAATGAATGTTTAAAGACTCGGACTTTAATAAGCAGTGTGCAGAAACACCAACAGTCTTGCACTGAGTACATGTATTTGTGCATCAAGATGTGTTTATGTCTGCTGATTCCTTTCAATGCGATTGAAGGCCCATGTTTTTCACAGTCATTATGTCGCATTTGCTTTTAACTTAGCCATTTTGTTTACTTGTAGCATGCTTCTTGGGTCGTTTAGCAGGTCTGAGTACTACTCCTCAAGCTGTGACTCTTCCTGTTCTCTCATGCGTGTTTCTGGTCATGGAAACTTGTTCAAATAAGTTCCTTTAGATAAAAGTAGCCACCTAATAAGAAAGATGGGGGGGGGACAAATGTAATATGTGGCTATTTCAATCCCTCCATTTACTCTCTGGACTATTAGTGTGTGATTGTGTGTGACAACAGCGCTTGGCCTGAGACCTGTGAGAATACGCAACATGAGCCGAGTGCTCTCCATCTCGCTCTTTCCTTCTCTTTTTCTGCTGAAATGCACTGCATACAGGCCTAACAATGGGAGCATTGTGGAGAACCAAAGGACCAAAACGCTCTCTGTTCTCCATTGTTCTTTTCTTACTTTCTTACACCGCTCCTTCCTACTTTTTTTTTTTTTTTTCTTCACCCTCCAGCCCCACTGTTTGGAGTCAGGGTGTAATACGACACATTTGCTTTGGAATGGTTGAGCTCCAGTCTTAATAATTGTACCACGCAACTGAACACACAATTAGCTATCTATCAGTTAGGATTCAAGGACTTACAGAAAGCCTGCATGTGAGGTTTTTTTTGTTTTGTTTTTTTTTTAACAGGAAATGCATTTGAATACATGTTGCTTATCTGCAATTAACAGTCCATAGTAGACTTTAATATACTAAACATAATTAATGTTTTCTAATCCATCACATTGAGTCATGTAATTATTTATCATAAAAAAAAACTAGCTAGCAGGATGTTTGTATTGATATAAAAAACCTTCAGAAAAAATTCAGAGCTATAAAAAGCCCCTGTCGTGCTTTAGCAAAAGCATATTCATTTCCGTCATTAACTTGTCAATAAATAGAGAATAAAGAGCAGCAGTTCCTCTAAATAAATGGGGCCTAAATGCAAAACAATCGCACCCGCGGTATTGGATATCGGAGCAGTCCCAGGGGCCGAGAGAGGAAACAGATTTGTTCTTTGTGTTAAGCCTGGTTTGTTTCCTGTCTCTGTTTCTTCAGCCGCTTGATTGTAGTCCCTGACCAGTGTGTGGCCTTTTGGCCTGCTGCCTTTGAATCCAAAGGATTTCTGATTCAGAAGAATATAAAGGCAGGGTATACAGTAATGTCATGGGCGGCTGTGTAATCTGTAATCTTATCATTCCGACGGGGTAAGGGCTGGAAAAACAAAGAGACCAGAGACTAAGAATTTGGCTTATTTTATTTTCCAAAATGATTGAGTTGTGAACAAATGCCTGATAAATACTCAGCATTATGCCTTTTCATGCTTAAAAGAGTGCTATTTCACTTTGTCATGTGCTAAAATGGTTCCAAAGCCTTTATAAGTTCCACTAGTTTCAACTTTTGAACCCCACTGTATTCTCATTAAATTCATCTTGGTTTGACTCCATTACCTGTTCTGTCTCTGGTCAGGTACAGATGCAGGAGGATAGATAATACAGTTCATGAGTGATGCCAGAGATTGACTAGTGTGTTTTAGCAATGCTGGATCTTTCATTGAGATACTATATGCATAGATATACATGAATATTGCAGAAAGGTTTCTCTTTCACTGAAAAGTTGGCATATTGACGGTCAATAACCCAAGCTCAGGATTGAACCGGGGACCCTGGAGCTGTGAGGTGGCAGTGCTTCCATCCATCCATCCATCCATTTTCCATACCGCTTATCCTACATAGGGTCACTGGGAGCCTGGAGCCTATCCCGGGGAACTCTGGGCACGAGGCGGGGCACATTCTGCACGACCCATCGCAGGGCACGATCACACACACCCATTCACACACTACGGACAATCTAGAAATGCGAATCAGCTTACAATGCATGTCTTTGGACTGGGGGAAGAAACCAGAGTACTTGGAGGAAACCCCTGAAGCATGGGGAGAACATGCAAACTCTTAAGTATGTGACTACCAGATATACCTAAAAGTGGATTGGCGCATTCTCTACTTTTTTTCTGTCCCTCTTCAGAATATTCAGTGCGCATGTTTTAAGTTAAAATTGACGTAAGATTTTGCTTTGAACTGAAATCAGTTTAATCTCAGTATTTCCAGGCTTTTAGTCTTTGAGCTCCTGTTGTGTGAGACAAAATTCAAGCACCACAGTCTGAGAAAGTAACAATTTCATTAAAATACGAGTAATTAACAGCTATGTGGAATGATACAGTGATTAGAAGTGATGGCCAATAGAAACAGCCAGTTACATGACTAACAATAAACCAGTTGATGTCCTTAAGTACAGTTAAGTAAGCACTTAATGCATCTTTAACCCACCTGAAGGTCATATCCTGCTATAAGGGAACACTAATTGCATGGGTTTCTCGAGCTAGTGATTACCTCTGATGCATTGCCACACAATGTGACAATTAGGTGTTGTATATCAGCAGGGTTTTCTGCAAAGGAAACCATTTCCATAAAACAAGCTGCATGCCACAGCTTTGATTGAATCTTGTGTGTAGTAATGCTTTTTTAATGAAGTCGTTCATCACATATTCCCATTGGTTTGCTTTTATTATGCAGTCTATTTTTTTTCTGTATGCACAGATCTGCAGTGTGCGCTCTCTCTCTCTCTCTCTCTCTCTCTCTCTCTCTCCATTTTGATGATGCCAAGCTAACACTGCTGATGCACCAACCGGAACAACTGGAAGCTGTCCCAGTTTATTAAATTGTACCTATGGGTTTTTTTTTCCTCTACACTATGGCTCACTATGTTGCCTCACGTTTTTCTTATTCATTAGCAGTTTTGAAGAATGATGCTGTTGTATGTAATTGTTTTTCTGCATATTATACCAACAATACATTTAAAATCAAATATAATTTAGTATAGAAAAAAAAACTGAGGGTTAATGCTGCATGCTGCATAATGCCAATGCATACAACCTTGATTTAGCGTAATCATCTCATTGTGATGTAGGCTGTAGTTTCCTTTGACCACCATTATCTCAATAACAGCAGTGCAGTTTGTGCTATATAAATTTTAGCTGCAGTGTTGTCACAGTTTGCTGTCAAATCTAGAAAGCTAACCAATCAGTATTTCTACTGGGACTTTTTCATGATGTGTTGCATGAGCATGAGATGTTGCAGCCTTAGGCAGGATTTAAAAGCATGAGTCTTTGCAATCCTGATGCAATTCGCTTCAAGATATTGATTGATCTGAGCAATACAAATGAAATAATCAGCACTTCCTGTGGAGTGAATAAGAAACCTTGATCTGAACAGAAATGAACAGCGCGCATGCAGATACAAACACTGCAATATCTTGTACTGTTATCTAAAAATACACTTGTAAAAATAGGCTAATTCATTAAAGATGAAATAACTCAGTTTTAGATTATCCAGCCTGAAAGTAACTATTAATTTTCTTTTCTTTTCTTTTTATTCTTAATGAAACAGACTTGGAAAGATTAGCAGCTTTGAGTGATTAGTCAGGCTAGCATGGAAGCTAGGGTGTGTTAGCACTATTTTACGCAACAAGAAAATGAAGGATAAGTTCAGTATTTTGTCTTAGTTGACCGGTATTAGCGGTATAACTATTTCTCGTGTTCTTTGTGTAACATTTTGCCACAACTATTCCACATCTACCTGCTACATTGTGTGAAATTGTTAGTCTTTGCTGAATTCGTCATACTTATTAGACACAGATATCAAAAAGATATATGTTAAATGAACAGACATGGTTTGACATATTTGAAAAATGAAAGTCAATTCTAATTCTCCTATTTCTTTGCTTACAAAAAACAGTAACTACCACTGTGTGTTTTGGAATACCCTGAGACCCCTACGAGGAGCTCTGGGAGGTTCCTGTGCTCTGCAGAAAAGGGCTGCTGAAACTGCCTCTGGCTTTAAAATCTCTAGCTTTTGCTTACTCATACCAGATGTCCTTTCTTTGCTCAAAACATAGCCCATAATTCCACTATGGCAGGAACAAGCCGGTCAAGCTAATGACCGGGGTCAAGAGCACTGCTGTCCTCCATACCGAGAGACAAATTTGCAACATTTCACGTTTGTGACTCTTCAACACCTGTTTTGCACAGCATTCTTTTGTAAGTGGTCATTATCAGGGTTTTTTTCGCAAGCGCTTTGCGTCATTTTGCTCACACAAAAAAGCTATAGATGTTCTCATACCTCAGAAGGAAGTTGCCATATATTGAATAAAACATGGTGCAATAGGAAAAGAATCAGTGATGGGATGGTGTGATGTGTCCCATCATGAAGAGAATCTACACTTATCACCCCAAAGTTGATTAGTTTCCTTTAACACCACCTCCGAAAGTGTCAGAAATTTATCAGAGTTTATAGTAAATTTATTCAAGAAAACATGACGCAACATGGCGTTTTAACTGTTATCACGTTTAAAGCCGAGGATCGACTGAGAGACGAGTTCGTTCCTGTTATAACTTGCATTATGGCTGGGGAACGGTGGAAACAGTGACTAGTGTTACAGTTTACTCTTGGGCTACAAGCAATTCTGTAATATTTCATGCTATTCTTGTTACAGAATCTGATCTGATTAATTTTTTTTTTTCTGGAACAATCTCTAATTATGACAGTTGATTTGATGACATGATGTATTTTTGTTGCTTATTATTTAAAATGAGATCCAGCACCTGGAGATACACTGCATCAAAGAACGGTTATGCAGCATGCACCTTTAACACTCTTGGAAGGTGTTGAAGAAGGTTTCTTTGGTTTAACAAAAGCCATAGTATATAATGATACCTTTTAGGCTGCATAATTGTGGGTCCTGTGGTCAATCAAGTTCTCTCAACTTTCTTTTGAAAAGAAAACCTGAATGGTGTGTGTGTGTGCTGTAAGATATTGTACACAAGGCGCCAGGTGCTCCCTGTTTAAGCATGTCCAGAGGCTGCAGGCTCTCTCAATTTAAACCCGTGACAGCAGCTTGCGCTTGCCCAGAGCAGATGTGCAAACAACACAATAATCGCTAATTTCAGACAAAAACCCATTATGGTTTCTGACCCCTCATGCGAAAACAATCTGCTGGTGAAGAACCCGTTCGATACACTATGCTATATTATGCAGTGCAGTCAGACCAGCTGTAACTTTATTTTCTCGAAAGGGACTCGAGGTGGATATTTGCACTTCAAAAAGTATTCCATATCCTGTTTTTCAATTCCCTTTGTGTGCTTAGTATTTTGCTTCAAAATCTAGAACATTGATAATAAGTCAGAAAACCCAACAGCAGAAACAAAAGTACTCAAAATTCTGTATAAACAACATTTTAGCAGAACAAAACAAGGCTGAAAATAACCAGTGTTTCAGTTGCATATTGGCAGCCATTCCATCATATGGTCATCCATATTGTTTGTGAGATCTGTCTTGTTTATCAGTTCCCATTATTTATTAGGTTGCCAGCTACTGTTGCAACTAAGCAAGGCTAATCCTCAAGGTTAGTTGATGGATTTGATTTCACCTCAGAGATGCTGCAGTTACTCTGAAACATGTACAAAAAAAGTATTAATATTTAAGCAGCATATTTACGCTAACATAGATTGCATCAAACTCCACCGTATACATTATCCACATTGTGTATTTCACATAAAGATGATACAGAGTAATTGTACATGTATAATCAGGCATTTATTTTAAATCCAGGGATTATTTAGCTGTTCTTTTTGTTTATAATGTGACAAATTTAATGGTATAAATATGGCAGTAGGGGGCACGGTGGCTTAGTGGTTAGCATGTTTGCCACGCACCTACAGGGTTGGGGGTTCGAATTGCGCCTCCACCCCGTGTGCATGGAGTTTGCATTTTCTCCTCGTACTTTGGGAGTTTCCTCTGGGTACTCCGGTTTCCTTGTCCAGTCTAAAGACATGCGTTTTAGGCTGATTGGCATTTCCAGATTGTCCGTGGTGTGTGAATGGGTGTGTGTGATCGTACCATGCGATGAGTTAGCACCCCATCCAAGGTTTCCCCAGCCTCGTGCTCTGAGCCCCCTGGGATAGGCTTCAGGCTCCCCTGCGACCCTGTGTAGGATAAGCGGTATGGAAAATGGATGGATCGATGGAAATATGGCAGTTGGGCAATTACCTTGAATGGTTTTGCTGTTTTTCACAATGACTTTTGAATCGTATTGAAAAGTATCTATTGAGTGGTTATTGAGCAAAAAAGAAAAAAAAATGACACTGTTTACATGCATCCTAATAGTGCATTAATTATCCGGTTTACAGCTCAGTGAGGAAAAACAAAACAAAACACCTGAATAGAGTTAAACCAGTTGAGGCCAGTCTGAATTAAATCTCCATCCAATTAAATGATGCAAGTAATCGTTATCCTTAGTGTTTTGTTAGCATTCTAGATGCAGATGTGACTGCTGAAACGCATCAAACAGCTTCCTCGCTTGTCCAGGCACCTGCCTGTCTTTGTTTTTCTGTGGATTATATGAATAATTAAAGGTGCTGCAGAAAAACAAATGCAAGCCATGATGACAATTGTGAATTTTATCATGTCTGCCATTTTGAGAAGAACATTTATTACTTCTCTCCTCTGGTAGAAAGGATAAAAGTATTTTGCCTGTCAAAGCAAAAAATGTGAAAAATATAGTGTATATATAAAATATAATGTTTAAAAAAATATTTACAAATCTGCACAAGACAACTTGTGTAAAAAAACTTTGTTTTTTTATATATATATATAATATATATATATATATATTTTTTAAAAAGTTATGGGTGGTTGAAGGTTCTGTGAAATCACTCTTGCATGTTAGACTTCATGTGAATTTTGCTTGAGTAAAATAGATTTCTCACATTCCACATGCCTATTATCAGGTGGCATCAGACTTCAAACAGTCACCCATAAGCTTCTTCAGATCTTCCATTTTACACAACACTCTGAAACAGCCGCTTGATTTGTAGACTGCCATGTGTTTCTGATTAATACTCATTTGTTGGAGTACGAAGCAGATCACACCGTGACCCGGACAAGGTTGTTCAGCTAATAGTGTCAAACGCTGAATGATTTAGGGCAGTTTGGCTCTCTAATAATGATGATTGGTAGAGAGGAAGTGCTAACTACTGCTTCATCAGCAGTCATTGAGCTATGCTGTTTTTGTCCGCAGGGTACAACCAAGCCTCAGCGATATTTACAATAGTGTCCATCATGTGAGTTCTTTTTCCTACAGGTTTAGATAAAGATAAATGGTGATACAGCCACCTTGTACACCTTGCATATTAATCCTAATAATTAACTATAATCTTCAGTTATGTCCAATAATTAATTCTGACTTGGGTGTTTTTGTTTAAACTCCTTTCACCGACATTGTGGTCAATTTTCACGTAGGTTTCCTATATTACCCACAATGGCATTTGACTATCCACTGATCATGGTGCCCACGCTTCATCTCCACTCTAGTCCTTCAGCCTGTTCAGGTCTCTCGTCTTGACCTCTACTCAAACAAATAAGTTGCAAAACTTCAGCTTTCATGCTAATACCACTGTGAATTCTCTGTGTGTGGAATCTCGTAGATAAACATCACTGGAAAATGATGGGCGAGAAAAGAACAGTGAACCCCCACTGTTATCCCTTATGTCCGAGTATTATTTTCTCCTATTAAAAGCCATTGTACCTGTGCTAGCAGTGTCCCCCTGTGTCATCAGTGCAGCACACAACCGCTAACGTCTCACAGGATTAATGAAAATACAGTACCAAGCAACAAAATAGCAGTAGAATCGCTAAACACGCACTAATATTTAAATCGAAACATATTTAATGAGTTTAAATGTAGAGTTCTCATTCAATAGAATGGACACTGGGTATGCTAAAAGAAATCTACAACATGGACTACTAGTTTTGTGTGAGATCAATAATGTGCTGCTTTTTTTTCAAACAAAGTCTTCGGAATCTGCAGAGAGGGAATGTGTGTAAAGATGTCAAATTGTGCCTTTCAGCAATATGGCAAGAACGTCAATAATTTAAAAAATAGATCAATGGAAAATAATACAGGCAGAGGGCCAAGACGAACCTCTTCTCCTTTTCTCTCTTTTGTCTCTTCTCACAGTTTCTTTTCCATTCCCTGGCTAGTACAGGAAACCTTAACCCAGCGCTCGTTAGAGCAAGCCAGTGCCCTAATCTAAACACTCACTTCGTCATGAAACACTTGATGCCTGGGATCTTTTGACTTCTGTTGCAGAGAGGAGGCCCTGAGGCATTTGGTTGGTGGAGTGGAGCTTGCATTCTTTATTTTGGCATGACTTCGGTCTTCTCCAGGCGTCTGTGATAACCCAAAACCCCTATCATGGGTACTGTGGAATGTCCCTCACTGTCTCAATCTTATTTATACAGCTTCAAGTAGCGCTCGGTCTTAGACACCTCGTCTTCCACTATCCTCCCAGCCTTGAGAGAGGAAAGGGTGTGGTGGTCAACCATTGTCTTTCCACAATGCACCAGTGAACTGGTTGGCCCAGGAGCACGTTTACAGAGTGTCAGAATAGCTGAGGTTGTTCGTCCATGCTTTGCGTAATCCTATGTTCACAATGCTGCCCTCCTCCTCCGTTTTTTTTTCTCTTCTTTTTAAAGGTCTTTGTGGTTCACTGTGTCAGGAGGCTCCCTGTGCTTACGTTGGTGCAGTCAGTGCGCCACTCGAATGAATACACACTGCATCAATGAAGCTCTTTTTCCCCAGGAGCCCGGCTCACACTGTAGCAACTTATTGTTTAAAAGAACCGTTTGAGGAGGGGCAACCTCTGACCTCTGCCCCCCTGTAGTCTCCTGCCTGCCAGAGTTGCTTCCATGGCAACTGGGCAAGAGTGCTCAGCCCCTTTCATACATCATGAGGGAGTTCTGGGTGCCAGTGTATGTCTTGTCAGTCTGCCAGTATTCTGTATCCTCTCTAGCTTCACGTGTTGTGTGTAAAATCACACTATCACACGCCACACTGTACCCCTTCCCCCGTTCACTGTGCTAGCAAAGGCCAAAACTTCCTTTGGCAGTCTGACACCATTGCTCAGGAATGGGCCAGCAAGCATCCACCAGATGCTCGGAATTGTCAGAACCGTCTCATTTTGCACTCACTCATCAAGACGTTTTAGGTCAAACAAGTGAAAGTAATGGTTGTTAATGATGCATGGAGAAGTGTGGTTTTCAAATGGAGCCTGGATTTCAACTTAAGAACAAGTGGTTCACTCCATGCCCAATTTCAATCGCAGGTTTTGAAACATTTGGTATTTTTGCCAGGTAATATATATTTCTTGATGTGTACACTTCACAGAGGTGTAGCTGGGAGGTGTTTTGGGTTCGAACCCCAGGGAACTGTGTGTGCTGTGTCAAATAACATTGCCGTCTACAGTAATTGCTCTATAATGATGTTCATAAAAGGTCAACATCAAACAAGTACCTCGCTTACTTTGTTTGCTATGCTGAGAAACAGGATTAACCAATTGGATTCCTGCATTTTTCCCCAAGTGTATCTGATTTCATGAAGTAAGCCGTCATTGCCATATTACAAGCATCTTATGTTAAACATTTTCGGTGGAACTGTGATTGAGGAATTGAACATTCATGAGCATGTAACACTTATCAACTTAACTGTACAAATCATATTTCGCATATTTCCTTATCCACCCGTGAAAATATTCTTGGCTATTTTCACCACTACCTTAGTTGGAATATATTTTCAAAATGAGCATTACTATCTACATTGGCTCCATTTGAAGACTTTCTAAGACCTTTTTTTGCGTTTGCCTTAAGCGACTGCAAGGTTCTCCTGTCTGGTTTTGCTTGAGGTACTCCTGGCAAATGATATAACCTGCAGATCCAATATCCTGCTTTCACACTGATGGAACCCATAATCCTGCTCTTGTTCCTTTCAGAGAAGAGTAAGCATTTTGTATTGGCCTTGGCTGGCATTTGAGATCCTATAGGGTCCAATGTGTTTTTTGATCTCATGGCAATTGGCATTTCATTGTAATTAGCGTTAGAGTGAAGTCCAACAAGGGTTAAGGGAAAAGCTTTTCCAGAAGCTCAAAGCCGACTGCCGAAAGATGTTTCCTTTAGCATTCTGCTTTCCAAACATCATGATAGTACAACTTTCGCTGGGAATTTATGAAGTGGACATCTCAATGGAAAGCAACTTTATAAGCAGCTGAGAAGTTGCCTTGGCAACAGTAATGCCCCAAACAAACAGAATACTGTTCAGAAGCTCCAAATCCCCCGTTGATCCACACAGACACTGAGAATGGTTCATATTGTCCTGTCTGCGCATAAAACCCTAAACTCTAAACAGCCCTATTTATGACCACTATTAACCCGGCAGTTATTTGCAAGTAAACCCCACAACATTGTTGTAATTGCAGCAGCCTAATCTCGCTTTAGTGAGATTCCAAATTGCTCATATTCCAAAATGGCCACCAGAATCCAGTAAGAGTGAGTAATGCTTGTAAAACTCATGAAACTTACAGTTTGTCTACTGCTTAGTAAGACGCAAAGCTCTACAGGTAACATAATGATACAGTTCTCATAAATGTTTACTATAATACCATATACTCAAAGAGTGAAGTAGTTCTGATGCTGCCTGTGTAACAGCAACATTGTTTAGTAAGGGGAAATAAATATGACCGCATGTGCTGTTCTAGGAAGATAATCAGTGATGGGGTGATGTGATGCAGTTACCACCAAGTTGGCTATTTTGCAGTAACAAATCTGTTTATGTGAACCATCTAGCACACAATTCCATGTGTACATTGTTACTATAGGGATTAATATAATCCTTGGACCCAGAACTACTGTCACTGTACTGCAGTATAGTGTATACTTGCTTATCACACTTGGCAAATGCTGATCATTGAAGTGTTTTGGTTATTTTATGCTCCGTCTTTGAGTCAGAATGCAGGGAGCAAGTTGCACAATGCACACACTGATGGGTGAAAGTAGCTGAGATACGGTTGACTTGGAAAGCTGAGGTCAGACGGATCGGGTGACATGAGATAAAATTACAATGCAGCATCAGAAACAAAAACATGTGGGTTGTTGTAGAGGTGCTACACTGACAGGCAAGGAACACTGACTGCATTGTGCCTAGTGTATCTCCTAACCCCAACACACACACACACACACACACACACACACACACACACACACACACACACACACACACACTTACATCCACGAAGAAGTACCATGCATCGTATTTTGACTTTCGAAGGATGAACTTATTGAGATGCTTTTAATGATTATTCATTATGTATTGTTATAGCATGGGCTCATCAACTTCGGGCAATTATTGGGGCGGCTATGGCTCAAGTGCTAGAGCGGGTTGTCCACTAATCATAGGGTTGGCGGTTTGATTCCCGGAGTCCACATGACTCCACATGCCGAAGTGTCCTTGGTCAAGACACTGAACCCCAAGTTGCTCCCAATGTCAAGTTAGCGCCTTGTAGCTACACTACCATTGGTGTGTGGGTGTGTGTGTGTGAATGGGTGAATAAGACACTGTGTAAACCGCTTTGGAACCGCTAAGGTTAGGAAAGTGCTATATAAGTGCTGACCATTTGCTATTTAAGACCATGGCTTAGAATCATGCACATGTTATCATTTGAATGAAGTATATTGTCTCACATCTGTATTAAATAGTAAAACAGTGGCATGAGAACAAGATACTAAAGAGGGCATTTTATGGAATGCAAGTATCCGATAAGTTGTCGTCATAGTTGAGCAAATTAGTAGCTTGAGCACCTGGGACGAGCATTTTTTTTTTTTTATTATTCATAATTGCCCAGTAGACAAGTTAAAATTAAATTAAGTAAGAAATTAAAACCTACTGCTTTTCATTTGATCTGTAACTGTTTAAACTTCTCCAGTGGTATGACTCACCTTGGTCTCACCACCTGCTGCGCTACACACAAAATTAATGCACTTAACTAGTTAACTACCTCACCATACTTATTACTTTACAACCCCAAGTCTGGAAAAGTTGGGGCAATATAAAAAATGCAAAAAACAAAACAAATAGAGTCATTTGAAAATTCAGTTCACCCTGTACTACATTGAAAACACATTATTTGATGTTTTACTTTGTGAATTTAATTTATTTTGGAAAATATACAGTCATTTCAAATCTGGTGACTGCAACACACTCCACAAAAGTTGGGACAGTTGACTGTTTAACACTGTGTAACGTCACCTTTTCTTTTAATAACACATATTAAGCGTTTGGGTGCTGAAGACGCCAGTTGGTTAAATTTAGCAAGCGTAATTTTCAGTAATCAATCCAGTTTTTGTTTCCTCTGTTGCTAAACTATGCAAAATATCAGGCATGTCTTATATTCATGGCCATGATAGGCACTCATCACCCACTTTATTAGGAGCACTTGTAGACCTGCACGTTCATGCAGTTATCTAATTAGCCAGTCACTCAATTCATGCAGATACAAGTCAAGAGCTTCAGTTAATGTTCACATCAAACATCAGAATGGGGAAAAAGTGTGATCTGTGTCACTTTAATTGGGGCATGCTTGTTGGTACCAGAAGGGCTGGTTTGAGTATTTCATTTACTGCTGATCTGAGATTTTCACAAAAACAAAAAAAACATCAGCAGTAAGAGGAGGGTCAGCACGCTGAAACACCTTGTTGATGAGAGAGATCAGAGGAGAATGACCAGACTGCTCTGAGCTGACAGGAAGTCTATAGGAACTGAAATAAGCACTCTTTACAAGCATGGTGAGCAGAAAAGCATCTCAGAATGGACAACACATCAAACCTTGAGGTGGATGGGCTACAACAGCAGCAGACCACATCAGGTTCCACTCCTGTCAGCCTAGTATAAGAATCTGAGGCTATCATGGGCACGGACTCACTGAGTTGAACAGCTTTAGAAGCACAAGCTGTGGTATGTACTGCAGTGTTTGTGTGGTGGAGACAGAACTCGTGTTTCAATATGTGATCCCCATAATCTCATCAGAGCAAGGCACTGCCTGATAATTGAAAAGTGTCCTCTAAGCCTGTGGCCTTGTTAATTCACTATATGTAGGACCCAAGATCACATGCACATCTTTGTTTTCAGGTTGTTTTTTTTTTTGTTGTTCCTTCGTCCCTGTGCTGATGGCAGGTGGATGGAGGCTTCGGCACTCTTCCAAATGGAGGACGTTTTTCAGAGCAGTCACGTCCCGAGAATCAGCAAAGTCATTACAACAGCCTATTGCAGAGTGGCTAAATCACTCTGGTACACTCTGCCATGATGATTTGCACCACTAGTTAAAAAAAAGAGGAGCTGACAGCTAGAGCTGTTGGGTGATTAAGAGGCTGTGGTCATTGGACAGTCAAAAGAGTCGACAGTCAAAAGAGTCGACTCTTCGAGTTCTTCGAGTCGAGTTCTTGGACAGTGCAAGCTCTCTCTTCTCTGTGATATTAAAGTCATATGAATTGTAATTGTGTAGCACTTTTAACAGTAGAAATTGTCAGGAAACTGCTTTACAGAAATCCTAATGTACATTTAGATTTTTAATGTGTAAGCCACACAGTATCCAACTATCCATCCATCCAAGGCGGGGGACACCCTGGACGGGGTGCCAACCCATCGTAGGGCACAATCACACACTACAGACAATTTGGACATGATAATCAGCCTACAACCCATGTCTTTGGCTTGGGGGAGAAAAGCAGAGGACGAAGTACAAGGAGGACACCCCCGAAGCATGGGGAGAGCATGCAAGCGCCGTACACACAGGGTGGAGGCAGGATACGAACCCCCAACCCTGGATTTGCTAGGCAAACGTGCCTGATTATTATGATTATTCAAAAGCAAAAATTTTTACCCAGTCAGCAATGTGCATCTCCTGGGTCAGGGGAATAGAATGGCACATGTTGAAAAGAGCGCTGCGTGTTTTTGGCAAATCGGCACTCGAGAATATTTACTCCAGTCTGGCCTGGTCTTCCCACACAATGCAGGCCTGTGTTTGAGTTCAGGCAGAGGTCTGAAATTTTACAGGAGCTATAATGCCCGCCTTGTCTGAGCAGAGGAAACGACCCTCCATTTTGAATGAGCTATGGCACACAGGACCAGAGCTTCTCTATGTGCTGCCAACATTTGGATGCCACTAGCACTGTTTATGTAGCCAGTTGCTGCTACTATTATTATGGCGGGGTACAGCATCAGTACTGCTTCTCTTCCAAATACTAACCTTAGCAAGCAAAAATCTTTATCAAAGCATTTATGGTCCGTGAGTACAACATACATTCTTATCAGGAAAAAAAACTTTGGTGTCCAAACATGTATGTCCACTTGATATAAAGCTAAAAAGGGTTTTGAGTCCGTCTGTCTTGCTGCAAGGTCATGGCTTGTACAATGAATTACCTCAGGCCACCCTCTCACTCTGGTAGACTCTAGTGAACGGCCTGTTTTATGGGACATTCTGTACTCCTTAGGATTCTTTAGTCGTTTAATAGTGAGGTCATCATCAATGCTAGACTTGGATATGAGTACATTAAATTTTCATAACACCTGGATCATTGAAAGACTTTGTACAGTACATCTGCTGAGTGTCATTAATAGCCAGGAAAGTTCTTTCTGTGTTTGTTAGATTGTGACCAAAGTTTAATTATTACAGTTCTTTATTTCTGCAATTTCCATAGTCTTGATAGATTTTTTTTTCATGATCCTAAACACATTTTTGTCAAAAGTATTGTGCTTGAAACGTGATTCTGATGCACGCTTCATAGGTTCAGTTACATCATTCATCTTCAGTAACCGCTTCATCCTGGCCAGGGTCAAGGTGGATCCGGGGACCAATCCCAGGAACACCGCGGGTGTGAGTGTGAAAATCGTGGATGGGATGCAACGTCCATTACAGGGCACCATGAACACAGACATTCACAAAAAATATTTCTCGCCTCAGGGAAATTTAGAATGGCCAGTCCACCTATCGGCATGTTTTAGCTGAAATGAACCTAGTATTAGGGATTTAAAGTCATCATCATAGTCCGTGAAGGACTGAAATCCTGCAGCACCCGCAAGGTCCGCTGCTCAAGAAAGCACATATACATGCCCGTCTGAAGTTTGCCAGTGAACATCTGAATGATTCAGAGGACAACTGGGTGAAAGTGTTGAGGTCAGATGAGACCAAAATGGAGCTCTTTGGCATCAACTCAACTCGCCGTGTTTGGAGGAAGAGGAATGCTGCCTATGACCCCAAGAACACCATCCCCACTGTCAAACATGGAGGTGGAAACATTATGCTTTCAGGGTGTTTTTCTGCTAAGGGGACAGGACGACTTCACCGCATCAAAGGGACGATGGACGGGGCCATGTACCGTCAAATCTTGGGTGAAAACCTCCTTCCCTCAGACAGGGCATTGAAAATGGGTCGTGGATGGATATTCCAGCATGACAATGATCCAAAACACATGGCCAAGGCAACAAAGGAGTGGCTCAAGAAGAAGCACATTAAGGTCCTGGAGTGACCTAGGCAGTCTCCAGACCTTAATCCCATAGAAAATCTGTGGAGAGAGCTGAAGGTTCGAGTTGCCAAACGTCAGCCTCGAAACCTTAATGATTTGGAGAAGATCTGCAAAGAGGAGTGGGACAAAATCCCTCCTGAGATGTGTGCAAACCTGGTGGCCAACTACAAGAAACGTCTGACCTCTGTGATTGCCAACAAGGGTTTTTAAACCAAGTACTAAGTCATGTTTTGCAGAGGGGGTCAAATACTTATTTCCCTCATTAAAATGCAAATCAATTTATAACAGTTTTGACATGCGTTTTTCTGGATTTTTTTGTTGTTATTCTGTCTCTCACTGTTCAAATACAACTACCATTAAAATTATAGACTGATCATTTCTTTGTCAGTGGGCAAACGTACAAAATCAACAGGGGATCAAATACTTTTTTCCCTCACTGTGTATATATATATATATATATATATATATATATATATATATATATATATATATATATATATATATATATATATATATATATATATATAAATAATTTATTTATAAGTATTCTGGGGTTGGTGTTAACCTGAGATGCCACTTGCTTATTGACCAAATGCTATCAGGTTACTCTATACTCCAGTGATCACTTGGAAACAAATAGGAAGGCCAACTGGGTTTTTATTGATTGAAACTCTGGTCAGTCTCTTTGTTAGTTGTGAATTATAAATGTATGCCATGTATCTCACGTACATCTTTTATGAAGGTGGTTATACTGACACTCCTCTCTGGTACTGATAGCATCAGCTCGTACACTGGGAGTACATTTTTTTTACTCTTTACACATGAACATTAACAGGGTGAAAAGAAACTAATCTAGTTCTCAGATCAGTGCACAACGGGCGAATGGTAGACAGCACGTGGACAGATGGGCAGGCTTGTGGTCGAGACAGTCTGATCCAATTATGCAAGGCTGTTCATGGCTGTCTGCAGTTGACTGTATCAGCACCATCTCCAAGCTGTATCTCTGAAACCCGGGCGCTCTTTCATGCAGAACTGCACTTTCTCGCTCTCTCAGATGTTTCCCATCAGGAAGTCTAGCTTGCCCCCAAGGCTGTTTGACTTTTTCAAGATGATTTTGATTATGTGGAAGAGTTGATAGGGTGTGCATTTATATTTTTGGTCCTTCTAGCACAAGAACAGTTGGAGGTATGAATAGCATGGAGGGGAAGAATATGGGAAGTCTGCTAGTGAAGCTTCTTAGATTTGAGCCTGTGATGATGTGCAGGTAATACATGCAGTCCCAGACACACACAAAGCATCTGTGCACCCTTTCTTTCAGTACTGAGAAGACTTCCTGTGGTGCTGAAGTGATGTTTTGAGCTCAGGTAAAACACTGCTGGGGTAAATGGCAGTCATTATCACAGTATGGCTCTGTTCACACACACACATACCCAAAACTATAATCGACCACACGCGCATGCACTCTCACCCGCCTGCTGGAAATGCCATGTTTGTCATTTCTTGGCTGTGTGTTTGGAGATCACTTTGCGCGTGGAACAAACTAACCTTGCTATTTACGTTTGTATTGGGAGGATATGTGACTCATGATCCTTTCTCCACCCTGTAAAAAGAGCATTAGTTTTGTCACAGCAGTGTCACGCTTAAAGTGGATTTGAATGTAAGAAAAGCTGAATCGTAACAGAGTTCCATTGCAAGATGTTTAAAAATGACTGCATTTGTACTGTATGTGTGACTGAAAAGGAACCTATTGCTATTAAAGAGAAAACATGATAAGCATTAAAAAAAAGTATACGAGATGTTTTTAGTGCCTATGAAATGACTAACAAATGTCTCAGAACATGTCTTTACCCACTTGCACCCTCAGAAAACTGCCAAGATTTGTGAACATATCCCCCTGCTACCCTGAATAGCTAGCTGCCATCACAGCTAGCTACACAGACATGATTGCAGTATCTGAATCAAGATTTACACTGACATATTCTCAGCTGTTTGGTGAACGTTACTCAGACCGGTCAAAACATGTCATAACCAGCAATTTGTCTAAAAATCATTTTAGCCAAGTTAGCAGGCTTGCTTACTCTTAGCTAACTTTTAGCAACAGAAGCTGTGCGCGAACTAGCTGACTAGCTAGTTCTCTGTTGAAAGACATTAGCACTGTGTGTATTCTACAATACCAAAAGCAGCCATTTGAGAGCAGCTAACGATTTACAAATGATGTTTTTATGCACTAGACTTTGTAAAACATTTCTTGTATGCTTATTATAATTATTATTATTAAAGTAGTTCAATTATAGTTGCAATCAAAATGATTCACCCCCAGTGCAAATCAGGTTTATTGTCAAAATTGACAGACGTTCAGCAGTTTGTAATGAACAATTCAAACAAAAGCAACTGAAATAGTTCAACAAGATTAATGCTTCAAATGGTTTCCCCAAATTCAGCTAAAAATGTAACTTATAAGGATTTCTCCAGTATCAAACTCATTCAACCCCTTCATGGCAAGCATCTTTAGTACTTAGTAGGGCACCCTTTTACTGTTATGACCTGCTGCAAACAAGATGCATAGCTTCTGGCAGGGTTCCTGAGGAATCTTAGCCCTTTCCTCATGAGCAATGGCCTCCAGTTCAGTAATATTCTTGGGTTTGCTTGCAGCAACCGCCTTCTTCACATCCCACCACAGTGCCTTCACCATCACCAAATCTCAACCAAATTAAACATACTGTATAGTATATAGGAGATTTTGGAGTGAGCGTTAGACCATCCACTCTACCACCATAATCAAAACAACAGCTGAGGAAATATTTTTTGGAAGAACTCATGATCATTTCTTTAGTACCGTTCCAGAGAGTTGTAGACTCTAAGCCAATGGGCATAGAAGCTGTTTTGGGGCCTTGTTCTGGCCCAACAACTTTACTAACACACTTTTTATATAGTTTTTTCCATGTGTATGGAGTATGCATAATCAAGAGACAAGCCACATCAGACTGTGTACATGTCACACAAAGCCATGCATCATCCGTCAGCAGAATTGTGGCTCAGCGTGAGGTAGCTGGCACTCTGAGAACGGATGATAAAACGGTACACAATAGATCCACAATGGGCACCAGGCTGTCCCGTGCCCAACTAATCCCATCTCTGCTTTCTAAGCAAGCTGCATTATCCTCGCCTCAGCTTGGGGGAAGCGTACGTGCGTGCGTACGTGCGTGCGTGCGTGTGTGTGTGTGTGGCTGCTTGTATCACCTTCCCTTAGCGCTGTAAACAACATTATACAGAATAATGTGCAAGGGCAGTGACTCCAACAGGCTGCAGGCTGTACACAGTGGCATTTGGTAATTTGTTTATGCCATTTCATCTCATAAAATTTTCCCAATGGTGTGGAAAGAAGAAATATGATGTGATTTTCATTTCTTTTATAGGCATTATAGACCAATTTCACTATGCTCTCAATCACACTGTGACTCATCATTAATCAGTGTGGTTTGAGGCGAGAGCTCGTCCTGTGAAAAGAGTAATGAGCTCTTTAAAAATGTGCTGCTGATGTTACTGTCTTTATTTTTTGTTCTTGTACATTTATTCATTTGGTAAATGCTTTTATCCAATGTAGTGTAGAAATGAGGATTTCAAAGTTGAGGATTTGAGGCCATGTTTACAGGATAAACAGTAGTTTACTGGCAGTCCAGGGATTTTAAACACAACCTTCCAAGGACTATCACAGCTGGGCTTCCACTGACCATCGGGAATGAAGACGTAGCAGTTCACGCATTGGAGTCTTGTGAATAGCATTTCAGCAGTGCAATTTAATATGAATAAAACGTTAAATGGAATCCTGGTCTAGCTGTAAAGTCTCTCTGTCTCATCCTGTCATGTGCATGCGGCAGCAGGGCTTCATTCTATCCGTCGCGATAAATGATTCAATCGTTTAACTTTCCCTGTGCCGATCTCTCTGAGGCATTCAATCATAACCTGGCTCATTAGTTTCGGTAGCAGCCCCCTGAAGCAGTGCATTTTGCTATCGAGCATCCAGGGAGGCAGAAATCTGACAAAGATATGGACGTGGCTGCTTTGCTACGTGGAAAGGAAAGTTTGATTTCTGTTAATCCCATTATAGTTTCCAATACGGAACGCATCGATGTTCCTGAGTATCATATTGGGGCTAATATTGGCATGGAACAGTGGATCAGGAACAGATCATATTTGACATATTTTCCAAACTATGATGAACATGTTATTAAATACATTGAGGCATATCTTACAATAAACACAGGACACGGATTAGCTACTGGTGTAACACCTGAGACATGTTTTACACGTACATAACTTATCAAGCAGAACATTAGCATGAAGATGAAAATGTGGGATTGGCGCGTCCCTAAACAGAACATTTCCGCTGGTAATTTTTTTTTTTGCAGTGTAATTATCTTGTGTTTAGCGCTGTGCTATACACATTGCTACACAATATAATTCAGTCTGAGCGGGAGTGAGGGGGGGATTTACTACCGTCAGCCACAGGCTCCATTCTACTGTTATCTCTCATATTGAGAAAGCTCTGTTTCACTTTACAGATAAGCTCGGCACGTCTCTGTTCCCCGACCCCAACCTATTTATTCTTCTGCATACTGCACTCCATGTCACCCTTTACGTTCTTCAATTCCTCACTGCTCGTCTGTTTTCCCTTAGCTCAGCATGCAGAAGGATAAGATGCAATCTTGCATGGTATTGTAAATAAGCCATATGTCTGAGAACTCTGCGATTTAAGACCCCACAGGGTTTATATGCTATATATGTTTCTTCCTATATATGCTGGGATACTGATGGTAATTATGCTTATTGTGTGCATACTTTCCTGGTAGTATAGGTAGAACATCAGAACAAACATATACCTTATCTTTTTATTTGATTTTTTTTTCTCTCTAGGAGCTTTCATGAGGGGCTTTGGCATGCCGATTGAACTTCTGATAGTCCCTGCACAGGAAGGGCTTCAGAAGTGAAATGTTTTTCATTCAGTAGACATGTTGGCTAAAATGAATTGGGCTACTATTCTCAGAGTATCTGATCAAATCTGTACAAAACCCTACTGTCCCTGTTGTTGGAGGGTCTCTCCGAATTTGGCTGAGAGTATTTGCTGAAGAAGTATTTGTCCTTTTTCATTAACTGTTTGGTGAACAGAACTTTAATTGCAAACAGATGTGGTTATAGAGTGTCCACTGAGTAAACGTGTAAAGACATCAAGTATAGTGTGCATCTGGAATATCCAGATTTTATTATTTGAAAACTTTTCCGATCGTCCAATTCAGTAGGCAGTCCGTCCATCCATCCATCCATCCATCCATCCATCCATCAAGGTGCATTGCATTGCCTTCCATGACAATGTCCTTCACTGTAATTATGCCACGGTTATGAGAATTAACCGCTGATGAAATTACAACAATTCAATCTTAACACCATTCTTGTTCGATTTTTCCTCTACCTTCCAGGATGTAAAGTAGAACTATTTCCTATCCAGATACAGTTTAAAGCTATATGTTGTTGGACCACAGCCATTAAAAGATACCCTAAGAGAGAAAAATAATGAGTTTTCAAGACACGCACTTTGAAAATGACTTCCCTTTCTGTCAAAAACCTCTTAGCCCTTATCTATTGTGTATCTTTACTTTTAGTATTGTATCGTAAAGTGTTTGGCTGCTTGCCTGGTGTTTGTGTGAGCTATTGGTATGGTGACGACATGGTACTGGCATTGGGGCTCTTTAGCATTAATGGTGTGGGCAGTGAGAACAGTGTAATCTTTCAGCAGTGTGACGGGAGAGGTGGAAGATTCACTCTTCTCAGAGAGAGAGAGAGAGAGAGAGAGAGAGAGCGAGTGAGCGCGCACAGGCATGCTTATCACTCATGTTCTCTTCTTGTCTTGTGTGATCTTTACTGTCCTTATGTCCATCCCTTACAGCCCTGTGATGTGGGAAATAACAGACTAAGGACACATGTTGTTTATTCAAAATGTTCTTCAATGGGAAAATTCGATTTTAGAATTGGATATTCATGGACAAAGTAAAAATCTAGTGGTACTCTAAGGAGAATCTGTGAAAACAAAAGACTGACACATTTGTGTAAATTAAATACCCAAGGGTTGTCTATTCAGGTCAATGTATTTAATTGGTGACACATTATTACCATGACAGCTCATTTGTAATGCTTAAGCTTGTTTCCTCAGCCTTGCTTTTTTTTTTTCTTATCCCACTGCTGTGTGTATGTGGGTGTGGACAGATAATACTGCATGAGTCTTCCTTACAGTGCTGCTAGATTAATCCCACCGCTCCTCTAAATCCCACGGCTAGTGGTAAAGCTGATTAATATGTGTTGGCTATTTGTAAACAAAGTCTGCAGCAGTGTCCAAGTTCGTCAGTTCCCGTGGTGCTCTGCAGAAATTCTGATCAAGAATTTTGTGTGTGTGTGTGTGTGTGTGTGTGTGTGTGTGTGTGTGTGTGTGTGTGTGTGTGTGTGTGTTACTTGATCAGAATGTTGGCTGAGGGTCACATTCACCTAATGACATACATGACTTGTGTCATTTTTATATATAGTCGTAATTTTACTGTTTTTAAAAAATATATATTATTGTTATTATTATTATTATTATTATTATTATTATTATTATTATTATTATTATTATTATTGTTGATGCTTTTAAAAACACATCGTACTTTATTCAATTTGGTCATTTTCCAAGGTCACGTGACCTGTGCAGTGTGATCAGTTCCAGCCATTAAAAACAAATTTCCTGTTCCGCTTTAGTCTTTTGAGTCATCGGTCAAGGGCTACACATGTGTCCTCGGTCATCTCTGAGCTCCATCATACTCGCTCTGCCGGTTTCCTACTATCCTCTTTCCTACTTCTTTGGCACTCACTCTCCTCAGTTTGATGTTAAAGTGCCATGCTTCTTAGAGCTGAGTGAATAGGTGTTTTTATGGCTGCGGGGAAGCAGCTAAGTAAAGAAGAGCTCGTAACCATTTACCCATCAGACATCACACACATAAGTCTCTGCTCCGCTGTCTGGCTTCTTTCTGTCTAAATTTGATGACTGCATGTGAAATTAAACCTCCCCATGCAGCTGTTATCACAGAGACACTAAATCATTTCTGTTTTAGGAGTGACTCCTAATCCATTATAATCCATGTTATGGAATATGCAAAATACAACATCCATTCAGTAGTCGAGTGAATTCTAGTAATATTTTGTGATTGGCCCTGTGTAATTGTCTCATGTCAGTCTTCCATCAAATAACAGTATCCAGTACTCAGTAATGTTCCTTCAGTGCATACAAGAAAATCTATTCAAATCCCTTGTATCCTGTACCATGCTGTTTCTCATTAGTTTCTTTTTACGGAGATGTCCGCTTTGCCTCGAGCTCACCTGGGTGGGAGAGTCAGGATGAGGGAGCTTTAGGACGGGGGCCTGTAATTCCTGGCTGTCATATCTGCACTGCCAGATGGCAGGCTGGTTTTCTGGTGCATGGAGAGCCCGGTGCACTACACTTCTCCAGGGGAGAGGAACAGGAGGGCCAGACTGTGGTACAGATGGTCTAGTCCACTATCTGCTCTAGGCTCAGGAGAGGCCAGGTGAAGTAGGGAATGAGATAAGGAAGTGGCCCAGGTGAGGTAAGCCCTCAAGTATCAAACAGAAGGTCATCTGATTTGATTCATGGCAGTAGGTGGGCTGATGATTCTATCCTGATTTTTTTGTATGGAAAGTGTTACGTCTTGAAGAGACCATGTCCAGTGGGTGGTTTGGTGGTTTTACAGTGCAGTAGTAGGAAATGTGATGTAAATGAATGTGTGGAACATTTGAATACGCTGTTGATGCATCTCCAGAATAAAAATGGAAACAGCATAACAACTTTTTATTTTATTTTTTTATTTTTTTTTTAAGCAAAGTGTGGCCATTTCTAGTTGAAAAATTCTCGACTAAGCTTTCTTCAGTTACTCATCTTCCGTAAATACTTTATCCGGGGCGCAAGGGCACCCTAAATGGGGCACCAGTCCATTACAGATTACCACACACACATTTACACTCATTCACACCAAGGGGTAGACATTTTACCTACCAGCATGTTTCTGGGAAGTGAGTGCAAACCCACACAGACACGATTGAGAAAAAACTTACTCACAGACAGTAACCCAAGCTCAGGAATGGACCCAGGAACTGTGAGGCAGCGATGCTACCCACTGCCCAACTATTCGGAAAAATCAAATGTTTGTTTTAAACTTACAAATCAACCTAATCTTCGATGAGCGATCCAAAAGGTCAAGTGTAATAGGACTCTGCACCTTCTGTTTACTTGGGATGTGTGTGTACGAAAGACAGAGTCGGTTATTCCGCCTGTTTACCACATAGACTAAAGCAATGACCAGCTGTTTGGTCTGTGAATAAGTAGCCTACACACAGATGACTCATGTAGTAGCATAAAGCAGAGTGGTTCTGGTTTGTCCTATTGTTTTTACTTTGAATGGGACTGTCATCCGGCCATCCTAGAAAAGAGTCACCTCAATGACCTGCTTCTCCTTCCATAAATGAAAGACTGTTGTGCAATGATTTAACTCAAAATGTGCCAAACTCGGGTCCCAAAGGGCAGCAGGTCTACAAGAAGTTGTATTTTCTCTCCTCTGACACCCCAAAATCAGCACCTTGGCAATTGGCTGATGAGTTCAGTTAGGTGACAAGTGGCCGCTGAGGAGCATATATGGAATTTGGTTGACACATATGTAGTGCAGTATACTGTCAACTGGAACAAGTAGCTATACTTGACACTTTATAGTTGCGGGTCTGAATGGGGGGGAAAAACAAACCAGATATGATTTGTGAATTAAAATGTTTGGCAATCTGTTAGGAAGGGAAACTCTGATTTAATATGAATTCCATGTAGACCGAAGCACACAGATGCACTTCTATCATCGCAAGTTATTTGTTTTAGACCCATAGATGATAGGTGGTACCTTCAAGTTTTTATTTTATTATTTTTTAAGGAAAGAAAGGATGATGCTTGTTGGACTGTTTCAAGCAGAAAGTTTCAGTATTCTTTTTTTCCCCTTGAGTCTGCCTGTCCTTGGAATCGAACCCCAAGCCAGTCTACTCCATGGACTGTTAAATGACCCTGATTGCTGCTCAACAATTATCTTCAGCAGCATCTATTCACTAATGGACTAGTGAAAGCATTAACATCACCGTGTGCCAACTGCTAATTGACGAGGTCCAATTGCTCCTTTAGAACAGGATCGTAATGCTCAGTGTGGCATGGTGTAGCAAGGTCATTAATTTCAGGCCATTGGATGGTAACTAAGCTGGATAAATACATAGTGTTGAGCAGAATGGCATGTAGCAGAGCAACCATTGACTCCTGCTTTTCGTTCTCTGACTGTTGGCTATTTGAAACATTTATTTAACCATTGGCTGTAGGCCCCAGTAAACTAGGAATATTGCACCATTTCTCAATCCCTCTGTACTTACTTCTCAATGTCTCCCCCGAATTCATAAGTACAACATGGTCCCCTGCCATGTTACAGATAGGAGGCATGACCTGGACTGGAAGTCCCAGCAGTGAGTTAACTTTCTTTTCCTGCACCCCTGATCTCTAGAGCATTTTTCTTCCAGCACTTTCTGTAGGAATTCCACCCCCTGCTGAATACCCTTCCCCTGGCCCAGTTTGGGACACTGCTTGCCTGAGGGAGCCGGGTGGTTTTGATGCACCTTCTGTTGTTGCCATGTACAAGACTGTTATGAAGCATGGCTGCTCATTCACATGGATAGACATGGGTCACTACCTCGGTCAACAATCCTGTTTGCACTGGCCGGGGTCTCGTTGAGTGAACCAATCAAAATTCAAGGCTTTTCTTAGGGAACCTGAATTCTAATATGAACTCTACAACAGGATCTCTTTCTCCACTGTGGCTTTGGAGGAGCCAGATTTAGACCTCACCCTTCTTCTGTAGTTGGCTCTTTTGTGTTGGATTTGTGTAATTCTGTGGTTCTTTGCCATGTTTTGAAAGCATCATTCTTATGCCAAGAGACTACTCAGTGTTTTGGATGTTAAAGTAAGTGAGTAATGGTTGTTTTTAGAAAGGGATATTACAAATTGTGTTTTTATTCCAAGACTTTTGAGGGTTGTCGTAGTTCAGTGGTAAAGGTTCTGGGGCTACTGAGAAAAAAGTTGTTCTAATCTCAGCATCTCGAAGCTGCACCGGATGATCTGTTGAAAAATGCCTTTATCCGTTACCATGGCTGACATTCTTTATCCTGGTCAGGGACACTGTGAATCCGGAGCCTGTCCTAGAAACACTGGGCAGAAGGTGGGAATATGCCTGGGTCATTCATTGCAAAGCTGCCATACATGCACACAACTAGTAATTTAGCATAGCCAATCCATCTACCTGCATATTTGTGGCAGGTGGGAGGAAACCAGAGAAGTCTGATGAATATATGCAACTCCAGACATACCTGAGCTCAGGACTGAAACAAGGACCTGTAACCCTGAGGTGGCAATGCTACCTGCTGTTCCACAGTGTCTTCACACATGTATATGTATATAAATAATGGCTATCTTTGTGTTTTTGCCTTTTGAAAGAGGTAGATATTACACATTATTCAAAAGCCTAATATCTAAAGACTGAAATTAGTCTTAGAGTCATCTTGCAGGTTATTTTAAGTGCAGCTGTAGCAGTTGCCTTCTAGAAAGAGGAAATGTCCTTTTGTGCATGTGTGTGTAGCATAACATAGCATTCACATTTTAGCCATAGTTTTCCTCTCACCAACATTTCTTTCAATTCTGTTTCTGCTTTCTCACTTTGTGGACTTTGTCAGGTTTAGCTTTTGCACATTTGTCAGTTATCTCTCTCTCTCTCTCTCTCTCTCTCTCTCTCTCTCTCTCTCTCTCTCTCTCTCTCTCTGTCTCTCTCTCTCTCTCTCCCTCTCTCTCTCTCTCTCAACATTTGTTGTCTTCTCTGCCTACGTCTCATTGGTTTAAGCATCTAAATGCATTCCATCCTGTTATTATAACTGTATATGCATTGGACAATTGGCCCGTGTTTCTTTAAACTGCTCTCATTTGGAAACATATTTTTGTAGCCCATCATGTAGAATTCATTTTGAACTGAATCGAGATCGCAGTTGTCTTATGTTTGTAAGGAAAGGCATATTGAGAACTGCACCAGGCTGGAGGGAGGTTGTGGGGAAATTTGAGCTGCCGACAGCATCCCAATTAACCATTTGAATGTTTTTAATGATTAATCTAGCAGTATAATTGGTAACCATTTTTAATCTCGTACCTTGGAGTCTTGGGTATGGTGCGAGGAAGGCAGTTTCTATAGTAACCATCTTGATTATGGAAATTGGTAGGGGTAAATGATTTGATGATATTCTGTCAGCTTGGGGTTTTTTTTGCACTTGGTACAGGCAGATACACACTCGCGCACGCACTCACACCTGCACATTCACTTCCTGTCCTTTTGTTCCTCTTCTTTGGTGGGTTCTTTTGCTCTGACAGCTGCTCCGTAATGGGACCTTGTCCCTTACCACTTCTTCATTCTGATGCTCATTGGCATACTGAGAGGTGGCATGACAACACGCAGTCACTCGCTTCCTTCCTACACCCTCTCTCTTCCCCTGCCCCTCCTCCTTTCTCTCCATCTGTATCTTGCCATATGAGCCCCAAGATGGTTTCGGATCACAAATGGCCATAATGGGGCTTTTCCTCATCAATTTGAGGATACTGAGAGTGCAATTGAGGTTTGTTTTGTGTAACACAAACCAGATAGAACAATCTTAGCAGGTTTGATTTTAATTTGCAGCTTATGTGAGTGATAAAAGCTGTTTTTTTTCTTCTTCTTTTAAATCCTCAGATTTCCGCTTTCCACCTGCTGAAATTGAATACCCCCCATGCTTATGTCTCATCTCTTGCGTCTTTCCTCGGAGGCTTAGGATTGGCGTGTCTTGAATCCAATACCGTCCTCCTATTGGTGGCATTTAGATAAACATTGTAGACCTCATGCTGACACCATAATATCTGACACTGTTGTGTTTGGTCTCAGTATCACTAAATTGAGCACCAATGTGTCACATTATGCCTTCTAAGACCACTGTTCATTTACGATGTGACAGCAAAATTGGGCCAAAAAAACTTGGTGTAAAGCCAGCTTTAAAGCAGAATGTCTCTCGTTGAAGAACTTGTTTCTTTAGGTTTACACAGAACAGAAGCTGATCATCGATTAACACCGTTACTCTGTGAAGAGATGCACAGAGCCCCGTGTATACCAGACCTGCTCTTTACTCAGCTTAGACCCCTTAACACTCTCGTCTTTCATTTTCAACCCTATCTCTCTGTCTCTAAGCAAAGCAAGCGCACTTCCTCCCAGTTCTCCATGTCCTACACTTCCTGTTTGCGGAGATGAATGAAGGAATGAAGGCTTTCCTCTGAGCTGCTCCACTGACGCAAACATGCACCAACCCCCCCTCCGGAAAAACAACTGCGTCCTTTCAGGCGTCCCATTTCATTATTGTCTTTACGGCCTTTGTAATATGGACCGTAAAAGTTCAAGACACAATAAGGTGGCTCAGAGTTGCACAATGCGGAGTGTTCTGTTGCCACACACATATATATGTATGTGCGTATGTGTGCACATGCACAGCTGTCTCGTGTACCTCCTCATTATTACTCACCACAGCTGTGTGTCAAAGGGTAGACCACACAGCAAACGCATATCTTCAAAAATCTATATTTGCCCTGGTAGTGTGCTCTGATGTCATCATGGCATGTATGGTTTAACACTTTGTTTAGTGAAAAGTGATTTTCCCTGTCAACCCAGAGTCAGATCTTAATATGGCAAAATCAAAAGAGAATCAGTGATGTGTTCCAGATTCGTGAAGGCTGTCTTTTGAGAGTATACTAAAATTTCTGCTATAAAATGCCAAATGCCTCTAAATCATGGAATATATCTTTTTTTTTTTTTCTTTTTTTTTCTTCTTTTTTTTATGAGGTTCCCAAACATCTCTGTTACAATGTTCTCTGATGGTGGAGAAATTCCTGCCAAACCCGCTCTCTAGAGCCGATAAATTGATAAATGTTTAAGAAACGCTCCTCCTCCTGCATCTTGGTATGCGACAGCAGAAGAGACAGAATTGTGAACAAACACTGCTCCACAAAATGTTTTAACTGGTTTAGCAGAAGAAGGCAAAAAAACTGCCTTCATTGCATTGGCACTGACTGTGTGTGACAGTTTGTAGGATCTGATCTGGGTCAGCCATGATTTTAGATCAAGTATAAAGGCAGAGAGAACAGGTCTTTTGAGGACTGTAATTTGGATTTTTTTTTGGGTCTGTCATGCCATTCTGGTGAAGAATGCCACAGAGACCCAATTGCCAGGCTTGCTGCCTGCATTATTCATTCATTCTTTTTCCGTAATTTCTTTATCCTCATCTGGGTCGCGGTGGATCCAGAGCCTACCATAGGAACACTAGGAGTGAGGCCGGATTATGAGATCCGGGATGGGACACCAGTACATCGTTGGGCACCACACACACACTCATTCACACTAAGAAGCAATTTAGCAGAAAACCTTCTGTCAGGTTTTTGGAAGGTCTGATAAACCAGAGGAATCCCCTGCAGACACGGGGAGGACATGTGAAACTCCTCACAGACAGTAACCTGAGCTCAGGATCGAACCAGGGACCCCTGTAGCTGTGAAGTGTCAATGCTACCTGCTGCACCAACCTGTTTGCCTGCATGTGCTCTGTTAGTCACGCTCCAGATCCCTACCACTCCATAAACCCAATGCAAGCCTTTTTTTTTTCTATGGCACCAAATTTTCTGAATTTAGAACATGGGCTGCACTTTGGAGACCCTTCTCATCATAGCAATCACTTGCATGCTTTTATCGCTTGCATGGCTCCATGCCCAGACTCTGGAACCCTGAGTCCAGGGAACATAATGTAACATGACAGATTTTGGGTGTGGCCTTCTCGAACAGCCGGTGTAGAAACGAGTGCAGTGACAGCTGGGGTGATGAGGGGCGGGGACTGAGAATGGAATTGGCTCCAAAAAGGATACACTGTCTGGTTGCGCCACGGTATGCTGGTTTAGAGAGCAGATAATATCAGGCTCTGTGCTGTATATATTATAAATCACCTGTCAATAATGTTAGTAAATGTGATATGTTCTCTCTCACAGAGGAGAGGGATTATGCAAGTAATATTTTATAGTTCCACAATCCTTTTTGTGTCTGGTTTCTCTCAAGGTTTCATCCTCATGTTGTATCAGAGGTTTTTTTTTTCATTACCACTGACACCGTTACCTCTGACTTGCTTGCTTTCATTCATATATATATATATATATATATATATATATATATATATATATATATATATATATATATATATATATATATATATATACATGTCACCAAAGTTTCTGGTAATTTTTCTGCTTAGTGCTGCTGGACACTATTATAGCTATATTCTTGGAGGTCATTCAACAAGGCCTGATCAGCATTGACCGATCTGGGGGAAGACTTGACTGTCTGAGAGTGGTGACCCATGACCTTTAGACAGACTAATCCATAATGTGAATGCAGTGTTTATGGGAATGTTCAGCATAAAGCTCAATGAACCTTGATCAGTTAGGTCAGTATCAGTCTGATATTAAACTTGAAAATATATGCTTTCTCTTCACGTCACTCTGCTGGAACAATGAGAATTAGAAGAATAATTTTGTGTACCAGCTTTTATTTCATCTTCTTGTTTCCATCTTGCAATGATGGGGAATGGAATCTGTTCATCAGTTCTAGATGACTGGCCTATTTCTAAGCTTCTCTGTCAGAGGAAGTGCCCAGTCTAGGGTTCTAGTAGTGTGTTGTCCTCTTCCTTTAGTACTCCATTTATGCAAAAAAAAAAAAAATCTAGAGAAATGGGAGTAATAAAGGAGGACAGCCACAGGAGGAGGTAATTCACATCACATGTTTATATTAATACACCCATTTTGATGTATTAAATAATGCAAATTAAGAAACTGTTTTTTACTTTACAAAGGAAACATATAATCATTGATATGGTGAAGCTTTCCATGGAAGGAGTCTCCAATGTCAACACTTTAAAACGATGAGTACATTTTCCACCACTGTGTCTTCAGAACAAAAGGGTTAGCACTTCCCAGTTTCTCTGTAATATAATAAGATGCAATTTCTGAGATTTGTGACGTGACTGACTCTTTATAGCTGCTATAAAAGACGTGATTACACCATTCCACAACATTAACTGTAAATGGTTAAGAGCACAAACTGTTGTTCATAATAAATAAATAAGGAGCGGCTGTGGCTCAGTTGCTAGAGCGGGTTGTCCACTAATCGTAGGGATCGAGGTTCGATTCCCGGCCCACGTGACTCCACATGCCGAAGTGTCCTTGGGCAAGACACTGAACCCCAAGTTGCTCCCGATGGCAAGTTAGCGCCTTGCATGGCAGCTACCATTGGTGTGTGAGTGTGTGAATCCGTGAATGAGACACAGTGTAAAGTACTTTGGATAAAAGCACTATATAAGTGCGCTATATAAGTACAATTGTTGACAAATTGCTGTGGTATATGAAGTATACAACACTTGCTGTTTATGGTTGTAAGAAAATAATCCAGTTCAGTTTGCATTGTCGATTATTTTCCTATAACAGCAGCACACCGTCATGTTTTGTTCCTTACTTGTTGTATTGCTGTAATTAGTTTCTATTTGAGGTTTGATTACAAATAAGTGGGCTTAAAAAAAACAATAGTATTACCAATCTGTCCTCCCAAATCCTTTTAAATGCATAATTTATTAGCTGCACTGAAATAGATTCTGCAGTGCCTTTTAACTTAACTATGCCTTTGGTCTCAAGTTCCTCCCACGATAACCAAAAGAGAAGTTTTCCATTTGCGATATTTTTAGCTTTTCAGGGATTTCGCAACAGTGTCTTTTCCCAAACCCCACTTCTCTGTTGGAGAGCTTTTTTTAATTGGCTTCAGAATGATTGCATGGGCACATGGTTTTCATGACAGCATGTCTTTTGACTTTTCTGTAACATTTTGTGAGACTGGGATATCTGTGGAAACTCTGAGCACATCTCCACTGTGACTGTGGTGAGACTGCATCAGATCATACCCAATGTTCTGGTGGTCTTCAGGCTCTAATTGCTCTGCACATTACTGGTTTAGTTGCCCTTTTGCATGATTTTTATGCCACAGAAATCAACTGCATCACTTATTAAAGTCTGCCAGGCAGATTTGAAGACGTAATTCAATCTTTATGCTTTACGAGTAACATGGGGTGAATCTGCTCTCACTTGAACAGTCCTTCCCTAGTATAGACCTGATCTTAAAACATGTCCCAGTTTTGGACACAGATTTTTTTTCTTTTCGTAACTTCATCAGCCATGCCCTTAACACCTACACACCCTGACCTGTGGCCACCTGACCAGGGTAAGAGAATAACAATTTGCCTCCATTTTAAATAATCTCATAATAAGTATCAATCAGCTGATTAAATATAATGTGAACTATATTTAATGTTAACTGAGCGGTTCTCTCCCCATCGTCCTACTAATACTGTCTTCTTTAATTAAAAGCAAATCCAACAAGTATTCAAAATCACTCAAATCCAACTGTGACATGCTGGTGGTTGATTTTGTTACAGCATATCAAGCTGGTGTGTCAGTTTGGTCAGTTTGTCTGTCATTTATAGAAATTGTGGGATGTTTCAGAAATACCCCGTGAGCATCTTTGGCAATGAGACACTGACTCATTTCCTGGTTTCGGTAAATTATACAGCAAGCAGCAAATTATATGTGACAGGTGTTGACAAAGCATGCAAGCCAGCAGGCTAGCCTAGTCATTATCTCACTGTAACTGAGAATTTACTGGCTGTTTTCTTTTCGTGCGCCGATCCTTTAATATCATTACTCGAAGAATGTCACGGGGGTGCCATACCCAGTGGGGAAAGCATGGTGTCAAACTCATGCTGGTTTCTGAAATCTGTTGGCATGCTGAGAAATTGTGTGTATGAGGAATAGGGAAGTACCAGGCTTAGATTGCATGTGGTTGGATTTGATCTCTAGATATTTTATTGCTTTGGGGTCAGCTATTCAAGCCAGTAATATTAAATAAATTCATTCTGATGTCTATGTTACGGAAAAGGGGAAAAAAAAAAGAATATAACCAATATGGTAGATGGTGAGACGAATTCCACCATCAATCATTAACACTTTGGAAAGGCATCCTTAATCTTGGCTTGTGAAAGCCACTGAAACCACTTATTAATGATTTAAAAAAAACATGAATTGTGGTCTATAGACCCTTCATTGAGGTAAACAATAGCAAAGCTACTGGGCATGTCCATTCGAAAAGCATTTCCTGTGCCACCATTTTTAAATATAAAGCTGTAGAAACACAGTGACTAATTCATACTTATGAGTCTCCTAAAAAGCAAGCAAATAAAATTCAAATACATGATTGTTTGTCATTGCCACATCCTTTGAACAAGAGGCTTGATGTGTATCATTTCCTTGCTGATAACTTATGCTTAAAATGTACTCTCTTAACAGAAAGCTGTGAATGATTTGCTTTTTGTAATGCAGATGGTGTCTGTATTCGGTGTTGTATAGTTGGAGCAAGTCAAACGTGACCTAAAATTTGCTCAGCATGGTTTGTCGCTAGCAAGGGAAGAGGAGTTGTGAGTGTATGACTAGCTAGCTTTTTTGTTTGGCAAAAGAATGCATTACACAGCTGAATATTCACATGTTTAGGATACGAATTGCAGTTGGAATGTCTGTCGATTTTTCACGTCAATCAATATTGTGTCTTTGAAACATGTAATATTACAGCACATGTAAGTCGAAATCAAATATGGGAATGCTAATGGGAATGCTAGTGGGAATCCAGCCATCTTGCTTCACTGCAGCAATCTAAACTTTTCACTTTGCTTTGCTTTTGGAAATCAATGCACTTGATTTCTGAAAGCAAGTTGTACCTTGCCTGAGGGAACATCCAAAAACTGAACAACATGGTCCTAATTATAATTTGGACATCCTGTTAATAATTCAAGCTCACAGCCTTCTTCTTTATTGTTTTGAATGATGTTTACCGTCAACCTGATATGTTTTAGGTACAGCCGTGTCACTTCCTGTGTTCATGAGTATCAGTTCTATAACATAGGCCGAAAATAATGCAGCACATAGAAGGATGTGAGGTCACTGCAGAGAGCAGAAACCTCACACTTCATTCATCGGCTGTTGTGTTTTGAGAGAGAGAGAGAGAGAGAGAGAGAGAGAGAGAGAGAGAGAGAGAGAGAGAGAGAGAGAGAGAGTGCGTGCGTGCGTGTGTGTGTGTGTGTGTGTGTGTGTGTGTGTGTGTGTGTGTGTAGGACAGAGGTCAGACAGTGAAAATCCCACTTCTCTTTGGTGACACAGTGGAACTGCCACTCTCAGCTTAAAACACAATAGAGCCGACAGATCGGGCTATCAGTGCTTTCGTTGACTTTCACACTCCGTTCTTCTGTGACATGGGACAGCGTGATGACTGAGACCAAAGTCATCAGGTTTTTCTATAACAGAAAATGCAAAGGTAAACTCAAAATAATTGAATACAGCTTTATTCTGTGAAGAAATGTCATGTTCATGTTTTGTCATGTTCATGTTAAATCTCTTCAGTCTAATTTTTTAGCCTAATCGTTTATTTCTGTTTGATCAATGGACAGTAATCGTTTGAAATTGATGCCGGTTCACGTTTAAAAGTGCTAGCTTGTTTCTCTGAAATCCCTTAATTGTGGTGAGTAGGTACAGTATGTGATTTATGCAGCATTTACAGTGCCTCAACTGTAGTTTTTATAAAATCGTCAGATTACAACATCATTTCCTTTCTTTAGAGTTGTGTAATGGATGTTTTTATGTTGTACAGCAACGTGAGCCGTCTAACAAGCTCTCCAGAGTTTATTAAAAAAACGGCATAATTTGGCATTTTAGTTGTCCGGCCATTTGTAAGGCAAGTAAATTCATTTGAGGCCATGCTTCAGTGCTCTGTGGATGTGAGCGAGAGAGAGATGGATGAGAATTGGAAAGTCATAAGTTGGGAAATACTTATGTAAAGGAGACCGAAGAATATGAGAGGGATATACAGTACACTCTATTATTCTCTGTGATACCATGGCAGTGTTGACTGCTCGATTCTGATTGGTCAGAACGTATTGATTAATTTTCTATAGCAGCACAGCTCTGATGGTAGTTCTGGCTGCAAGGTTTACATTAATGCTCTCGTACTAATATCAGCCCGTACAGGATTTTGCAGAGTTTTTTTTGTGATTGTTACGGCCAAAAAGGTTTTGATTTCCCCCCCCAAAACTTACGATGCAACTTGCAGTGTTTTGTGGGGGTTTTTATGTTTGTTTGGTTGGTTGGTTGGTTTTTGTTTTGTTTTTCAGAAAACTACTTGAATTGACAAAATTGCAATTACACAAAATTGTTTTTCATGGTCTTTCACAGTGATGTTTGTTGGTAAGTGAGGCCTTTTAGCTGTACTCAGGGTTAATACATGTGAATCGAAGAGGGCTTTCGCTGAATGCACAGTGAATGTCACATGCACAGTGAGGTCACATGAAACGTCTTGCCCTGAATCTGTAGAAAATCTGTGATTCATTTTTACAAATAATTGAAAAAATCAAGATCTTATGAATATTGCATCATTTGCTTGATTTTGCATTAATCTCTGCGATCGCAAAATTGCAAAATCCTAGGTCTTATTTCTATAGTAGCGACTTGGAAAGCATCTTGTATGGTGGATGCTCCATATAAATGAGTTTAAAAAAGTGTCATTGTTAATATGATGGAGGTTTCTTGATGAAGATGAGGAGCAGTTTTGGAAGGTCGGTGCTTGGTAACAGTCAGAGGTAAAGCTGTGCATATTTTCAGACATAGGCGGTCTTTTAGGATGGAGGGGTTTACAGTTTCTCTGTAAAATGACAAGCTGCATTGTTTTGTCTTCTTAACTTTAGGAGAGAGGGAAAAAATGCTGAGTGAGCCACCATAGACATGGCGTTGTTTCACGGACATTCCACAAAAGATGCAATGAGTCATTCTTTAATTAATTAATTAATTAATTAATTTACAAAAAAAACTAATTGCAGGCATGCTTTGCTTTATCACCAGAGACACATTATCAGGAGATGATTAAGACTGTAGCTACTTGGAAAATACTTGCTTATTTTCCATGGTTAATGCACATTAGTTAGGTAGTTAGTTAGTCAGTTAGTTAGTTAGTTGCAGTGTTGTAGCCTAGCTAATTATGCTTGTGTTCAACAAAAACTTTGGGCTAGGCAGCATTGGAGCTTTTATTCACCTAGTAGGCTAGTTAATGATCGAACAGTTTGTCCACCTATAAACAGCACGCGCTTAAAGGAATGACTTGTATGGTGATTATGGTTGCAACTTTACTGGAAGCATATCATTTACAACCTTTTATTTTGTGGTCAACAGCAGACATTACATTCCTGGGTGGGTTAGGTGATGAAATGTTGATGAACAGATGATATTAACTTGATTTCCTTCAGAAGGATGTTACAACCTGAATGTTAACAGTGTGTAGCTGCTGAGGGTGTCGCTGGATTGTCGAAGATTGCTTATGATAATACATTAAATCCTGGTACATGACTTGTCAGAACTTGAAGGAATGCCACAAATGAATTAACTGTAAACCTCTCTTTCTATCTTTGGCAGAGATCCGGGCTCAGCTGGTAGAACAGCTCAAATGTCTGGACCAGCAGTGCGAGCTCCGTGTGCAGCTCCTCCAGGACCTGCAGGACTTCTTCCGCAAGAAGGCCGAGATCGAAATGGACTACTCGCGCAATCTGGAGAAACTGGCTGAGAGGTTCCTGGCCAAGACACGCAGCACCAAGGACCACCAGTTCAAGTAAGAACCCATTTGGAGAGAAAATGGTTGGCTGGGTGTATCACAAACTGTTTGGTTAACAGTCTACAATAGGGATTAAAAATCTCAATCTGCTTCCAAGAACCATTTCCATTATGTCAGTTCGAAACCTAATAGCTCTATATATTACTCATAAATATATTATACATCTAAGACTATGTGGATAACTGACCAATCACACCTATATGTGCTTGTTGAACATCCCATTCCAGATCTAGTCCCCCTTTACTGTTATAATAATCTCCACTCATTCTAGGAAAGCTTTCCATTCGGTTTTGGAGCATGGCTGTGGTGATTTGTGTTCATTCAGCCACAAGAGCATTGGTGAGGTCAGGCATTGATGTCGGTTGAGTAGAGCTGGGGTGCAGTCAGCATTTTATTTCATCCCAAAGGTATTCAGTGTGGTTGAGGTCAGGGCTCTGTGCAGGCCACTCGAGTTCTTCCACTCCAATCATGTCAATATGGACTTTGCTTTGTGCACAAGAACATTGTCATGCTAGAACAGGATTGGGCCTCTTAGTTCCAAGGGAAATTATAATGCTACCTCATATAAAGTCATTCTAGACAGCTGTGTGCTTCCAATTTTGTGGCAACAGTTTGGGGAATTTTGCATTTTAACCAGAAAGGAACTTGCAAGGATCATTCTTCAGAATCATCATATATCAATACTTTTAGTACTTTAAAAATAAAACCAGAGTACATTTTGCTGAATAACAGCTAGCTGGCTGACTAAAACTAAAACAGTCCCATAAGCTAGCTGCATACGCTCTGAGGTTATGTTCGCTAGTTCATTTAACCACAGAGTTAATTCTGACAATGCGTAAACACAAATGGCTGTTATGTAGCAAGAGTACAAAAAATGTTCTATGAAACAACACTTGCAGCTGTTAATCTTGATGGTGCTAGTTTGTTATGGTGGACAGAATACTGGCATTGTCTACACCAAGAGAGATGATGCATGTTATGCTGCTCTCAAATGTGACCAATTGTGCATCACTGGTGCTTTCAGTACATAATAACAATCCATAACTATTAGATATTAGTTATTAGATAGTGCTCCAGTTTTTAAATTTGCTGATGTATGTATGTTTTGGTTGCCTGGAAACCTAATTGGATAGGCTCAGATACTTTAATGACATGGTAAGCTAGTTAGCTAGTTAATACAGGCTAAGGGAAATAAATGAGTATACCGTATGATCATGAAGCATTTGCACTCTCGACAAAAAGTCAACAAGTTCTTGGTCATTGTTTTGTCTCTTAGCAGTGGTTTCCTGTGTAAACAATATACATCAGTCTGGCGAATGGTTTATATTCAGTATATGTTAAAACATGAGGTGACCGCAGGAGAGGTATATGCCACTGATCTGCATGATATATTGACAAGTTTCATTAGTGTTTCAACATACATGTGTGTTCCTCATTCTACAGTCTATTGTTTAAATGCCATAGTCTCGATTTATTTGCAAGCAGAAACGTGTGAAAGGGCAACGTGCCTGCCTGAAAGGAAACCACAACTCACAAGAAATGTAGCACTGGGTTCCAGTCATCTTACTGTTTTTGCTTCTTTCGAAATAATTAGTGCTTGTTTTTATTGAATTTTCTTTACATATAGTTTTTTTGTATCGAGTTATCTTTGTGATAAAGTGTCAGGCGGGATGCATTTTTACATTTCTGTCCTAATAAGTAGCCTTTTGTGTTCCAGTTTGCCAGTTTAATCTGTTTATTCTACTCTATATCGCCATAATAAGGACATACCGTAGATTATTGCCTGCTTAGTGGAGCTTGTTAAAAACTGCTGTATGTTCAGGAAACCTTTCATGAACTTACTTTAAATTTTAAGGAAGCTGGTTTTCCTGACTTTTCCGAGGTAATGTGAATGCCTAGATTTGTGAATATAGCAATTTTTGAACTGTTTTCTTAATATAACTTGCGTGATTTTTAGTAGTCAATCTTAATACAGATTTTGAGTAAATCACACATTTGTTTACATTGTTTTAACTACTTAGGGGGAAAAAATCAGATTACTGATTATCTTAAAATTACTGGTGTCTTCGTGTCCTTTTTTAAAAATTTTTATTCATTATTTATTATTATTATTATTTTTTTTTATAAAGAACCTTTTTCTTTTCTAAAAGTGTAGTGTTGTGTGAGCACACCTGTCAAACATGGACCTTGTAAATCTACTAAGGCTCCCTAATGTGGAGAAAACAATCATATTGCAGTTATACTGTTGAACCCATAATATGTTACATAATTATTTTGTTCGTTTGCTTCAGATCACTCAAATGTCACAATTAGCCACCCAATCTGGAATTTCTGACATTTCTATATTTCTGAGATCCGGTGTCAATGTTGCAAAGGCCATTATTGCAATAATATCAGAGTGTCTGCGGATCCTTAAAAAGTCTTAAAATGTCTTAAATTCATTCATGTAAAATAATGCCTTAATTAGCATTAAAAAGTCCTAAACTCATGTTTAAAAATGCAACCCAACCGACACTGTAAAGAAGATTTCGATTTTATTTTCGCTCGTTGCTTTTTGAAATCGTAAAGCTGTGTCACTGAATACGTTTACATGGACAGCAGTAATCTAATTATTGACCTTATTCTGAATAAGACAATATTGTGATTTAAGGTGTTTACATGAGTTTCTTTTAGAATATTCCTTTCATGTTCCTGTTTTACATGTTATAGAACATAGATCGATTAACGTCACACGTCATTACGTTACCGCGCCACGCCGTCCGACGTCCCTCCAGAATTTCACGTATCGACATACATTTCGTCTTCGTTATGGTACCATATACAGTTTTGGGTGTTACATTTTTAATTTTACGAAAGCTTCAAGTGCAGTTACTTATTTGCCACGTTATACGTGCAAATAGACAACAGCGTTGCACTCACACACATACACAGTGTGTGTGTGTGGCTCATCAGTGTTTTAGAGCGGCTCGGTTCACAGTAACTGCTACTCCACACCAATTTCATCTGTCTGTGCTGTGAGTTTGAGTGACATATAACCTGATTCACTTGTATAACACAACACGCACCAGATTCCTTTTGGTTTTACTTTAGTGTAATCGCAAACATTTTTGTGGGCAGAGGTTTACAGCATTTCACCTGATTAGTAATGAGAAGTGAATTAAAAAATAACTCTTGAAAACCGTCTTCCTGCGGTGTTCTGCCAAAATAAAAGCCACAAGGTCTAACACATAAAAGTGAATTAAGTCAGAAGTATATTACTATTTGTACCCCAAATAAAAAAATAAATGAATAAATAATAATAAGTATTAATATTATTATTATTAAGTGTTATTCAGTGCAATAGAAATATTACAAAATAGCAATTTTTCTTAATTTAAAAAAATTATGTATATTTATAACACTACTTGTTACATTACACTGGCATTAAATTACAAAAGAACTAGTAAACATTGCTGTGAGGGGGTTTCTAATACAGCTGCTGAGAGAGTGATGGTAAATTTGACACCTTTTTCTCTTTTGACTGCCGTAATCCTTCTGTCTATAGGTTTTTTTCTCTCTTGGAAAGTCATGGGAAGGAAACACTGTATGTTTTTGCTCTTTCACTGTTAGAGAATATGGTAATATAAATATGCTATTTGCTATAGTCTCCCATATCCCTCTATAGAAGTTTACCCTGCTATAGTTGACTTAAACCCAGAAATGGATGTGTATGCATGAACACAATCCGTTATAGCTGGTGTATCGTGTAGCATGATGAAGAGACGTGCAGGTTTTAAAAAGTTTTGTGCTGATACCTGCAGATATCCTGAATATACTGTACAGCCCTAAATGCTACAAGCAAGTTGGGATTGTTAGGAGGAAACTACAAAAGAACCCACAGTCTGGGTTTATCTCCATTCATCCATCTTCTATACCGCTTTATCCTTTTCAGGGTCACAGGGTGACCTGGAGCCTATCCCAGGGAGCATGGGGCACTAGGCAAGGTACAGCCTGGACAGGGTGCCAATCCATCGCAGGGCACACTCACATACACACTCACACACCCATTCATACACTACGGACACTTTGGGCATGCCAATCAACCTACCATGCATGTCTTTTGTACTCTGCAAATGAGCTTTTCCACCCTTTTGTGAAAGATCTGTTGTTGTTGTTGGGGGGTTTTTTTCAGTAAAGAAAGGTGTGGGAGTAATGTTTTACCGCTCCTTTTAGTTTTACATTCATAACACAGATCGCTTTACATGTCACATTATGCTTTTCCTGTAAGTAGGTGTGACTGGATTTTACCCACAGACTTGGCACTTTTCGTTTTAGCGAAAGGGGCATTCCAGCTCCTGACAGTTTCGCCTTCGGCAGATTTCAGGCAGGAGGAGATATCAAGTGGAACAAACTTTCTGTTCTTTTTTTTCTTTGACTTCTCTGCATTTCACTTCTTTCTTTCTTACCCCTCCTCCTCCTTTTCACCATGTGCTGTAGTCGGTTTGTTCTCTATTTTTGTCTGTAGGCACTCGCTTTATTTACAGTACACAAGTTTTTTTCCCACCTGTTTGACTTTCTTAGATGAAATTGCTAGAGGAACTATCTAAACCACAGTAATCAGAAATGAATGCTTTTGGTTCAGACAGGGGCTTTATGGATTATCAGATCTCTATTGTGAGCGTAAGATTCCTGCAAACACACCAAACATGTGCACAATGAAGTGGCATTTGATCCGAGAGATCTTTTAATAGTGTAACTGCACTAATAAGCTGACAAGTTGAGACACATTGAAAATATTGTCATATTTCTACGATGTCGATGATGTTTTGCTCAGGCCAGAAGTTCTCCATTATTACCTCCCATTTAGTTTGGGGAATTTCCCTTCTCTCATCCCTTTCGCTTTTGATTTCTCATTCTATGATTCGTGGAATTCTCTTTCCCCAGCGCATTCTTCCTTTTCTTCTCTCCATTCTTTACAACCCTCTGACCCACATTAAGTGTGAATTTCTTGCTGTATCCGTTGTACCCCGTCTCCTCACACATTCAGAACCGCAGGAATCCAGCTCCAACATCTGCCTGCGTTCACAGTGAAAGCAGCATCTGCTAAGAGCATGATGCCATGAAGGAATGTGAGGTATTTTCCAGGCTTGCTGTCAGTCAGGAGGCCCTTGCATGAGGGATTCTGGGCAACGGGTGATGATTCTCCAGAGACCTCTGGCTTGCTGGCTATGTGCTGAACGGACAAATGCCTGAGCTGACGGTTGGCCTGCAGTTGCAAGAGCTGGGAAGAACTCTGGGCTTAAATGCACTGTGTTGAAGAAAGTCTACAAAGTGTGCATGTTGGTCAGCGAGGCTTCTCATTTGTCATGCTCTCTTGCAAGCTGTTGTGTTTTTGAGCATTTATTCTTTGCATAGATTACTCAAATCATACATTTTATTAGCTAGCCCACCATATATAATAATAGCTCTAATGCACTACTAGCATATGTGATGTAATGTTCTGGATGCAAGTCAGCTGGGGGGGCAAGCATATATGACCATTATCCTCTTCTAACCAAGTTTTTAATGGAGCACATTGTGTGGTGAGTGAGCTGTGGCAAGGCACAAAGAGAAGAGCTAATGTAATTAACCAGGTTTGTTTTAGTTTCAGCAAAATTTCCAGCCCAAATGCATCCCAGAAGACCTGAAACTAGCTCCCCAAACAATTTGGGCATTGGAAAAGGAAGTCACATTAGTCACCGTGGTGCACATGTATTTCTGATATACAGACACTGTCCACTCCATAATCCCCATTTATCTTTTCCATTTTCTGTGATACTGTACAGTTGCAATGAAAATTATTCAAGCCCCAGTGAAAATCAGGTTTATTGTCAAAACTGACAGACTTTCAGCTGTTTGCGATGAACAAATCAAACAAAAGCAATTGGAATAGTTCAACATGAGTGGTTTCCCCAAATTCAACTGAAAATGCAACTTATAATGATTTCTCCAGTCTCAGAATTATTCAACCCCTTCATGGCGAGCATCTTTAATACTTAGTAGAGAACCTTTTTGCTGTTATGACCTACTACAAAGAAGATGTATAGCCAGACAATCTTAGTCCATTCCTCATGAGCAACGGCCTCCAGTTCAGTAATATTCTTGGGTTTGTGTGCAGCAGCCGCCGCCTTCAAATCCCACCAGAGATCTTCTGTGGGATTCAAGTCAGGTGACTGTGATGGCCCTGTAGAATCTTCCAGGACTTCTTCTGCAACCAAGCCATGGTGGAAGTTGAGGTATGCTTGGGATCATTGTCCTGTTGGAAGGTCCAATGACACCCAAGCTTCAGCTTCCTCACAGCCGGCATGACGTTTTCTCTTAGGATTTCCTGATACTTCAATGAATCCATCTTGCCTTCCACACGCTGCAGCTTTCCACTGCCAGAGGATTCAAGCAGCCCCAGAGCATCACCGAGCCACCACTAAGCTTGACTGTGGGCAGAGTGTTCTTTCTTCATTCTTCTTTCTCCATCATGCTAAAACGTTCCAGTTTTGTTTCTTAGCACCACAGAACAGAATCCCAAAACTTCTGTGGCTTACTTATATAATTTTGAGGCAACTTTTCTTGTGCTTTTGGGTCAGTAGTGGTGTACGTCCTGGAGCCTTACTATGCTCACTGAAACCTCAGTGCCTGTTGTCACTAAGTCTTACTGCAGGTCTTTTGCAGTCACTTGAGGGTTTTGTATATTTGTGCTGTTGTGAGGGATTCTCTTCAGGGGGTTGAGACTCATTATAAGTTGCATTTTCAGTTGAATTTGGGGAAACCACTTGAAGTGTTCATTGTACTGAGCTATTTCAATTGCTTTTGTTTGATTTGTTCATTGCAAACAGCTAAATGTCTCTAAATTCTGACAATAAACCTGATTTGCACTGGGGATTGAATCATTTCCATTGCAACGTATGTTACAATAGAAATGGTTCTGTACATCATGGATACACTGTATGTACTTACTCAAGTAAGTGCAAGTAAGCAGTAGGTTTTTTTTTCTTCTCTTATATCCACTGTAAATCTGCTTGTCTTGCTTACTCGATATTAGCTCGTCTCTGCTTCCAGGCAACTGATTTGTTCATCCCTATTACTGCTTCCTTTTACACTTGCAAAAGATTTTTGGCAAGATCCTTTTTTTTTTTTCTTTTCTTTTTTTTTGTAGATTATGTAAAATTTGGATTGATTTGTCATCAAAGTTGCAACATTTCTACTTTACCAGTTAATTCCACACTTCTCAGTTACACCCTGCATATGCGTTTAGGGACAGAACGACAGATAAGAAAGAGGAAGGACGGAGAGTGAAGGCTCTATTTCAGTGAATGTGATCAGTCTCGTGAAACTAGCACAAAGAGGAAGAGCTTCTTAGACACTCATCAACTGAGGAGTGATGTGTCACATGGTCATTAGCTCTGTTTAACGCTGCTAGCTGTGACTGCAGGGCAGTCAGACTATTCTAGTGCTCAGAGTGACTCGTGATGAGAAGATTACCTGTGTGTGTGTGTGTGTGTGTGTGTGTGTGTGTGTGTGTGTGTGTGTGTGTGTGTATGTGTGGGTTCGGATTGGGTGAATGCAAGCATAGTAAATGTTAATGCACCCCTTAGGGTAATTTGAGCTTATTCTATAATGCTGAAACAAACACACTAAGGAATATACTTCATAGACAATTATTCATTCTCAGAAATGTTTTAATAAATGAACAGAGATCATAATGAATAGTGTTAGCAATCTGTCACATTTACACCAACCACTGCATGGTTAGCAGGACTAGCCTAATGTTTACACATAGGAATATAGCTTCTGTAGTTGGATGATGTTATCATTATTACAAAATCTATAACTGTCTTTTATTTAAAGGTAACCCCAGTTATTTTCATGGACTTATGAGCCTATTATTTGAAACAGGGTAAGCCCTCATGTTGTATATTTTGAAGGCTATTAGCTATTATTTTCTTTAACTGTGGAATTCGCTTCATAACCGAATACAGTGAAAAAGGGAGTGAAGAACTAGGAAGCTTTGATGCAGGACTTGGTATTGATGGTTCTGGTCAAGTTTTTGATTTTCCCAGCCCTGCTCATTGAGGTTTTCGACATTCCTAGCCCTTCTTGTGATGACTTTCAACATTCCCAGCCCTGCTTTTTGATGTTATTGATATTCCCAGCACTGCTTATGGAGATTTTTGTTTTTCTGGGCCGTGCTTATGTTGGTGTTCGAGATTCCCTGCACTGCAGCATTCCATGTGTTTCTTGACTCCCAGTTAGAGGAAGACGTGTACAGTACCAGTACACTAAATGGTCCCATTGCAGTGTTTTAAAAGGCTCATCATAGTGTCACTGTAATCTTCTCCCTAACATTTAAAAAAAAAAAAAAATATATATATATATATATATATATATATATATATATATATATATATATATATATATATATATATATATATATATTTTTTTTTTTTATTCAAGGCTGTGAGTGAAGTTACCATGGCACTTTCTCCTCTGCAGCAGTGTACATGCAATTGCATTTTCCAAAGAATTGTCTGCAGTATTTATCCACTTGTCATTAAAGATATGAGTTTAACCTTAAGAACTGACACTTGTGTTTGTGTGGCTGTCTGGCTGTCTTTGTGTGTAAAGGGGTAGCTGGAGTTTCATTTCCTATCTACTCTGACGTGTGTGACTGATGACTTTCCGCCGTCATGCCCAGCTGGAAGCCAGGGCCTCATAAAGTCCATTCTCACCAGAGTGTAGAATTCTCTGCACCACTTATCATATATATAACAAACAAGGGACTTTCAGGAGAAGAGTTACATGCTGTATTTCATGTTTCAGGAAATGCTGTGGGCTGCCATGATTCAGAACATTCTCTTGATTTAGGGCACTTTTCATCTGCACTTTTTTTGAACTGTGGAATCTCTAGTGTAAGGATTACTTTTTCTTAAGTTAAATAAAGATGTCATCTAAACCGTTGTTGTTGTTGTTGTTGTTGTTTTTTGTAGGTCTGTAAACTTCGTAATATTGTTATTATTATTGGGGGGTTTTTGTGGGCTTTTTTTTTGCTTAACTATATATTATGACACATGTCATGCATTGTGAAAATTCACCCAAGTATCATGATATGATATTTTGGCCTTAACAGCACTACTGTGTTAGTTTTCTCTATGTAAGGAGACTTTTGGGACACCCTGTAGAAGAGCTGTGGTATAAGTGTCTATATCTTTAAGTAAATTAGTGAACTTAGCGGAGAGAGTGCTGACTGTATAGTGAGGGTACAACACAAAGGACAGAAAATTTTTAATGAGGAACACTGAATGCACTGTTGAAGTCGCTCAGCCACTGTACACATTCATATCATTCTTGTACAATCTGTCTGGCTGTACATCAGGAATTCGCTTCCTGACTGTTATCCAAGTGTTTGGGATTCCTTCTCTCTTTTTATCTATTGAGCCAAAAGTGCTGTCATGCCACCGTGTCATGACTCGGACATATGTTGCCATGGGAACCTCGGCCTTCGTCGTGGTCTTTGATAAAAGACTCATTCTGCCTCCAATGACCCCTCTGTTAATTGGGTGACTCCTCCATTCATTTTTTTTTTAGTGGCCTTTCCCAGATGACTCCAAGCTACTTGTCGTGAACCGGTGTAATCTCATAAAGACCTGCCTTTTTGAGCTCTCGAGGAAGTGTGTAGCTGTGAGTGCTGTGTCTGAGCATTTTAAAAAATAATAATAATTTATTTATTATCTATCCACTGTAACAATTCATTAGGGTGCTATGGAACATCCTTTAAACTCAGTTCATCTGTCTTAATTTACTCATGAGAGCGATCCCCCCCCGCAAACACACACACACACACACACACACACACACACATTGTGCAATAGCAATTCCGTGTGAGTTGCAAAGCTACAGTGCGTGCTCTGACAAGTGTGTTTCTCATTCCTCACATCGCCACAGCCGTGCCTTACAAAGAGCTCTGTGGTACCATTTCTAACATGCATATCCACTTTGTTTAGACAGGATTTACAATGGTGTGTGTGTATGTGGTTCTGAGTGTGAGAAAGTCTCAAGAAAGTCTCAAGAATGTGCCTGCCTTGCATTTATTCTGAACTTAAATGTAGAAAAAGATCAGAAAGTGTGTGTGTGTGTGTGTGTGTGTGTGTGTGTTGGGGTTGTATGTTTTTTTTTCTTTTTTTTCAGATATTCCATAAAAGTATTTTTTATTATTTTATAGAGTTATGGTAAACTTGGAATTGAAATGGACTTAATTGAATTATATACTGTGAATCTACACAAAATGGCCTATAAGATAGATATGGGGGTCTGTATAGTTTGCAAAGTTATTAACAAAGTTATTGAAATACTTTTTAGTATGTATCATTTACATACTAAATAACATTTACATACTTTATCATTTCTAAAGCATACAGGTAGGAAGTCTTATTCAGTAACAGACATTGTAATACTATTCTTGGTATCAATATCAGTATCAAATTAAAAAATAATGGCAAATCCAATCCAATAATCCAGTAATCCGGCTTTTGAGTCTGTTTTGGCCCTGATTAGGGTTAACCCATTTTTCCGAGCGCAGCATGTTGGCACAGCGGGTAGTGTTGCTGCCTCATAGCTCCAGGGTCCTCAATTCGATCCTGAGCTTGGGTCTTCCATGTTCTCCCCCATCCATGTGGGTTTCCTTAAGGTTCTCCAGTTTCCGACCACTCTCCCCAAAAGGTGCTGTTAGGTAGACCTGCTATCCACGACACATTTTATGCCTTGAACGTCTGATGTTGCCGGACCTGATTTGTACAGGTAAAGCCTGTTGCCATCATACCCGTGAGGTTGGCATCCGAATCTTGCAAAGATCAGTGTTTAATCAGGATCAAGTATCAGCCTGTACTCAGAGATTTTATATACTTATTGTATCGAAAAAATGAAAGATGAGATGAGTTTATGTCGAAGCATAATTTTCACTTATCTTGGTTTGATTTTCAGAAATGCAAAACTTTGTGGAAGTAGGCTGATTAACAATGCATGTTAATTGCAGTTATTATTAATATTATTATTATTATTATTCTTTTTTAATTGGGCCTGATGCGGGCTGCAGAAGTCTTTGTGTGTTTGTATGGGCTGCAAGTTGTAAAGGGTTAGGAACCTTTGCTTTATGTCACTTTCACACTGGGTCACGTGAACGCTGGAACTCTTGAAAATGGTCAGGGGATGTCACACATCCTGGGCAGTTCATGCAGGTAACCAAAAAAGAGAAGAAGAAAAAAAACACCGATGGAAATTTGTGATTTGTTCATATCCTCTTAATTCTCTGTACCCAAGCCTTTTCTTATCTGTCTGAGTCATAATTCTCATAACTCTTTTGTGTTTTTATTTCTCCAGAAATCTTGTCAGAGCTGTGAAGCAAGTAGGCAGTGTAAGGAGGAAGGACGTGTCTCTTCCAGCTTTTATTTAACAGTTCTAAATCACCTTGCTTGTTTAGCAAGCAAGTTAGTAGCAGCGTGAAGTTGCTTGTTTGGAGCAGGATGATGAATGATAGTTGTACAATTTTTGGCTCTTTCAGGTACCACATGATGGAACTAACAGCATGAACTGAGGTCATGAGGCTTTGTAAACATACTGGCTGTAAGATATTAACAGAGTTGCTCCATGCTCCCTGGTGGTTACACACTGTTTCAGAGTCCACTTACTGATGAACAGGGTGAACCTTCTAGTGAGCTTGTGTTTGTGTTTAAAACTGTCTTTCTGAAATATGGACTGTCCTTTGTCCTTGCACCACGAGGAGGCGAGGACTGAGGAAGCTTCCAGAGGAGCTTGGAGCGAGGATACACAGGTGTATCCTATCCGGAAGTGTTGTCTTGTCAAAAAACCTGACACACACATAAATTTCCCTCCTCAAACTCGAACAAAAAGTCCTTCGACGATGTGATGGAATTTTATGTGAAATATAATTAAATAATCATGTGCTTACAATGAGTATTATAATTAATTGATCCTTGAATGTTTGGATATGCAAAGCTGCACAAAAGATGCGATCATTTATGTGTTGTTCATTAATTCGTTGCTGAATAACCCAGACATTTCGCATACTATCAGTGCATTTTTCTTTATTAAGAATGTCATTATTAACCAAATGCCAACAACATAGCTCGCATCAAAAAGATAAGCATGATGGCAGATCCCTGAAGCGCAGTGAGGTAATCCAGCTGAGCAGAGTCATCATTAATTGGCGTCACTTTGAAGTGTAGCTTGAGAGAGCGAGGATATTCCATTTGACTTGCTTCGATTCCTCTCTCCTCGCATCTCATCCTTGCATCCTTTCCTCGCGTCCTAAGGGGGTGGAGCTAAGATGCACGGAAAGGAAGCGAGGAAAGGAAACGAGGATGCACAAATAAGAAATGAGAAGCACCCATGGTGTCCTGCGATGAACTAGTGTTCTATCCAGGGTGTATTTTCTCCTCTTGCCCAGAGTTCCTGGGATAGGCTCCGGATCCACCATGATGCTGATCAGGATAAAGTGGTTAATGAAGACGAATAAATGAATGAATGAATAAATAATTTAAGGTTTATGTTTAGTTTTTTTGTTTTGTTCTAAAATACTAGTGAAATCTGTGTTTGGTATGGAGTACTACAGTTGCTTTTGGGCTGGTGAGGTTGATGGGTTTATGACATTTGGGCCTCTACAATCCAGTTTGATGGTGCCCTTGTTCTGTCACGTCTACTGAACCTGAGAGTTATTTGTTGAGTTGACTTACCAAAAAACTCTTTCTGTTTGTTTGGGTGCTTTTTTTTTTTTTGGCCGTGCTAATGTGTATTAATGTATGCTAGTCACACATGTATGGGCCCAGTGCCAATCCCAGCTGCTGTCTATACACATTTATCCAGTTAGGTGCATAGGGCAATGGTCCAAGTGTGCAAGTTAGGACAATTAATCAAATTACCCAGCAATTGCTTATAATGTGTGTTTTAGAAACACTTAAGACGCAGGACAGTTCATTTTATGGACCCGATGAAGACCTGTTGACATTGTTAGTACTTCCAGAGATGCCCTTCTTAAACCATATTTTTGTGTGCAGACAACTATATAATCCAAATAGCTGTTAGAGAGTTGTGTGGTGGTCCCTTAACTGCTTTTGTGTCTTTGTCTCAACCATTTAGGAAGGAGCAGAATGTGTTGTCTCCGGTGAACTGCTGGAACCTGCTGCTGACTCAGGTGAAGCGTGAGAGTCGTGACCATGCCACCCTCAGCGATCTCTACCTCAACAACATCATACCACGCTTTGCCCAGATCAGCGAGGATTCTGGACGCCTCTTCAAGAAGGTGAGTGGCTTTCGTTCTTTTTTTCTTGCTTTCTTTCTTCCTTCCTTCCTTCCTTTCTTCCTCCCTTCCTTTTTTCCCTTTCCTTCCTTCCTTCATTTCCCTTTCTTTCCTTTGCTTCCTTCCATCCTTCTCTTTGCTTTGCTTTCCTTTCCATTCTTTCATCCCTCCTTCCTTTTCCCTATCCTTCTTCCTGCTACAGTATTCACCCTCAACCATGTTCACTTCACTTGCTTCCCTCCCCCTTGTCTTGTTTCTTTTTTCACACCTTAACTTTTTTTAATCGCAAATAATTCATGTGCAGATTCTGTTTTTTTTTTTTTGGTCTGTACTGTCACACCTCTTTAGAGTCCATTATCCCTCCAATGGTCAGTGCATGTAGTCCCTCCCACAATCCATTCCATCTGCCCCCTGTCTGTTTATTGTTTGAGCCAGTAACTGCTGTATTCAGGGTTAGCTTTCATTTCAAGTCAAGCAAATACAGGCCCTCCTTTTTAGTGTTCCCTCCAAAATCACTCACTCAAAGCTAGAAATGTTTTTGACTAAAACTTGCTCACAACTTGCTATTTCAACTAGGACAAAACAAAGTAAAAACTGTGAGTAGGAATTTCTAGTCAGGAAGTTGTCCTCAACCCTGACATAATAGCAACATTGCTGCTCAGACAATAAAAGTAACACTTCTGTATTTGTAGCGTATATTATAATGGTATTTGGTTTAGCTAAAACAACAGAATTAATAGCTAGTTAAATCTATAATATTGACAGATGCTGTCTTTTCAGTCGTCTGCATAGTCCCAGATAACTCTTTCCATCTTGATTAATGTGATGTTCTAAAATCTCCAACATGTCCACCTAAGATAGATTAAGGCCTACAGTAGCTTGGCTAATTCAGGTCATAGCACCTGAACTCCAAGATAAAATCTGGCTGAGATGGCCTCTTTTGAAAGCAGGTTGAGCAGGTGTGAGACGAACCATTCTGTATACGAGCTTCTGGCCCTCATGTTCTACACCAGTGGCTCAAGAGCTAACTGCATTGGTTTCTAGATTATTCTTTTTTAGGGCCTCTGTTTTATTGTGTTCACAATTCTAATGGTGGGCCCATTGTCTAGAAAAGCAAGACAGGTGGACCTGCTCCACTTTTGTTTTTGTGGTCTTGTGCCTTCTGGAATCTCCAGCTGCCCTGCTAATCCCAGTCAGCACCTCTTTCTCTCTCTATTTCTATGTTTCCACTGTCTCACCTCATCACTATTCCCTTCATTGTTCCAACACTCTTTCCCTGCTTTCTCCAGAGCACAGTGCTTCAAAAACGATGGCTCTTTAATTGAACGCTCCTGGCTAGTACCTCTCCGGAGACTCGCCATGGTTGTTGCTGATATCTGCATTATAGGTCGTAACTCTCTGGTATCTCACACAAGCCCCCCCTACCTGTCATACAAAATGAAACGAGTCTGTCAGCCATCCTTAGAGAGTTCTTTATGCTGTACTGTAAATCTGACACCATCGTCATCGTCTGCTGTCTGAAAGAATGTTCTATGTGGCTGTGGACTGAAGATGTATTTGATAATGAAATTCTAAGTTGACGTGTTTAAACTGCATTCATCGACATTGACGTTGGTCTGTTTTAAGCTACATGACCCGACTACCTACTGACAGTGGTGCCAGTAAGCATTAGCCCATGCTTCATGTCTAAAGAGTCCAATACCGTGACATTTTAGTCCTTTATTCTGTCCATCTCTATAACCTCCTCATCTATACACTTTGCTCAAATAGATCGAGGTCCAAAGCTTCAACTTTCTTGCTAATACCACACCATCTATGCTATCATGCTTGCTAACTGCTCGAACCATGTCGCTGCCATAACTGCCCTAGCATGAGAGCGTCATATATCCGCATTGCACTCTGGACCTTTGAGTCCTCTCTTTACTGTCTCCATTGCTTCTGCTTTGGAGTTCTCATTAATGTGACATTGAATGTTGTTGAAAATGTTGAGTGAGAAATGAAATTTAGGAGTGATAAGTCAATCCTGACCGTTATTCCTTATTCCTAACACCAGAATTGCTAAGCAGATGACAAATATTTCAATACAGACTCGTTTTAGGTTGGTGTTTTCCATTAATTACCAGGTTAGGAGGGGTCTTTGAGCAAGGGAAACTACTAAACTGTAACGGAGTCAAGACATGCCCCCTTCTTTATTCTACCACAGTGAAAAAGCTTCTTTTTTTTTTAGTGATGCATTAGTGAAGATACAACGCTGATTCTTTTTTCCCCACCTTTATGGAACAGGCATCCTATATATACCTCTATATAGGATGCCTGTTCCATATTTTATGTTATTCAGATAAGATGTGTTGTGATGGTCTACTTGACAGCTAGTTTGATCCATATTGCAATCAAAGTGGAATATGATTTCAGTGGTATCTTCATCCTCAGAGCCTGCCCCTTCAAAATTCAATATAGCATATCACTCTGTTATGAGTTTCTGCATCAGTAGCCTGGCTGCGTAAATAAAATTGCAGCTGTCCAACTCTGTTGCATTGAAAAAGTACACTCCAGAGAATTGGCTGACCTCAAGGCACTAATTATCAGAGAGTGTCTATTCCATCTGTTGACAGTCTAATGCATTTCTCTGCAGAAATGTGGTAGGAGTCGTAAAAACTGCACAGAGTGACGAAGCAGGAGACGTCCTTCTGAGGACACAGCATGGTTTCTGTGCTTCAGTTGAGGGAGTTCAAGAGTGACGCATGCATCTGTTGTTTCAGAAGGAGACGAGCAGGTTGAGATCAGTGGGGAGGGATTAGGAAAAGCTGGTGGTGTGAGTGTTGTGTGGTTCTGGCCACTGAACACTGCTGTGCTTTAACAATAGCGCTCAGCAGGGCCTAGTTCCAGCCTGCTGCAGGGTGCCAGTGGATTCACGCTAACCAAAGCCAGTCTTCTGTCAGAAGTGCACACGAAAGCAGTCATATTTTCCTTTGATTAGTGCAACCAGTCATTGTGGGCTGTAGGTCAGTGTTCAACAGGCGCATGCATCTCTCCTTTCTAGCTTGAGCTGATTTATGGAGTCAGTTTTGAAGAAATTGACTGACCACCTCCTATTTTGGCCCGTGTGTATGTGTGTAAAGGAACAGAAATTATGTAGGTAAGTAAAATAAAACGGGTCTATGTTTTGACCTCCATTACTTATTACAATATTGCATTATCAAATTGGGTTGAATTGGTTGCAAAATTGAGGACTAAAATGTTTAAAAACACAATAATATTATTTATTTTTCCCCATTTATGTACTGTAAGCATTTATGCTGTATTCAGCTATTAGAATAATCAACAACCAGATCAGTAACATTAAATACGCTATTGATAGAGGTTTAAAGTATACCTAAATGTGCCATTTTAAACCATTTAAACAATCTGTGTAGGATAATCAAAAGTTAAATGCTTCTATTAGTTATCAAGAAACTGCAGTGCCATTCCAATTAACAAGCCAGTTAGCTAACTTTCGAAACTAGCCTAAATTTTTCTTTGGTTGACACAAGCTGAATTTCAGAGAATTGTCCTATTCTCCATTAAGATTATTTACCACACCTGTAAAATATACCATGACAATCACAATTGTGTTTGTTACTAACATTACCCAAGTTACTTAAGCTAGGTTTTGTTGCTGAGGCTTTTCGGGTACAAGGTTATCTCTGTTTCCTCATTTGTAAGTCGCGTTAGATAAAAGTGTCTGCTAAATGAATAAATGTAAATGTAATCATTTGCTTATTGTAATGGGTTCAAGCCTTTTATAATTTGTGTTTTGACCCAAATACCAAGTACATAATCAGTTATCCGTTTAAAAAATGGATCCGTTTAAAAGTTATCCATTTTGAATTATAACGTATAAAGCAGACTTAAGAATCAATCCAATATAATCCCTGATATCATCCGAAGTAATTATGTTAACGCCAGAAAATGTTCAATGGAAGACATCTTGGATTTCTGCCAGTCTGAATTCAGTCTGAAGAACTTTGCAGATGTTTCCAGTTTCAGTGATGATGACTGGATCAATGGAATGATGTATTCCATTCCATTCCACCTACTGCATAGCACTCAGTATGACTGAAATGTGATTGAATCCAGTTCTGTGATCATTCATTTTCAGTTTTCACTGAATTCAGATGTCGGGGGTATTTTTAGCCCATGATCACGCCAATATCTCCCATGAGGAAGCACAAGCTCCTGGCCATTCCGTGCTTGCTCCCGTCCTTTTCCCCCATGATGTCATGGGGCGAGGTGCTGCAAATAATAATGACTTCACGTCGTCCATCTACAGCCAGCACTTGGAGAACCTTTATTTTTATGCCTACATTGCAATTTTCTGAATATTTCTTAGGTGACCTTTTTTTTTTAATGCTCCTCATCAAATGTTCATACTTTAATGCGCTCCCTTACGCTTTGTATTATGGGGTAATGGTAGAGCTGTTGCTTAAAACCCACTGCAGCACGCAGGCTTTAAACTGCACAGCGAGATCTTTTGTTTCTCCATCTTGAACAGTTTTTGGATTGGCACACGTTCCAGTTCCCAACAGCAGCACATTTGACCTCACAAAGTCAGTTTTGTGCAGGAGGGAGAAGGTGGAAAAAAATGTTGCTGGAATGTCTGGGTGAAATCTCTTGATTCTGGAGCTGATATTCATCTCCATGGATTTTGTTTGAGCTGTGGCTTAGAACACCCACTCGCTAGCTATGTAAAAAAGATGTAAAGCAGAAAAAAAACATGTCACAAAAGTACACGTATATATGATTTATTTAGTTCTTGCCGTAAGCTAAATTTTATAGTCTCTCCACACAAACACACTGCAGGTAAACCAACACCCATACGTCTCTCTTTCTCTCACGCGCTCGCGCTCTCTCTCTCTCTCTCTCTCTCTCTCTCTCTCTCTCTCTCTCTCTCTCTCTCTCTCTTGCTCTGTCTCTCTCTTTCATTGTTTTCAGCTATAAAATCACACAGGCGCAGTAGCATATTACTTCAGTCTCCCTCCGTTACAGTGATTCTTGCAATGTTACCCTACTTTTATCTGCGGTTCCTCTCTTTCTGTCGTCAGAATCAGCAAATGAGAAACAAGCTGAGAAACTGAAGCAGGGTGTGTATCTAGTAGAGCAGGAGAAAAAGATGGAGTGATGCTGTTTTTATGTCCCGAGCTCTTCATTGAGCTTGTCACTATCTGTAATCTCTCATTCCTCTGCCAGATGTGGTTTGCCTACACAGGAAATTTGTTGTCAGAAATGCACATATCCCTTCGAGGACAGTTTTTTTTTTCTTTTCTTTCTAATTTCTATTTCAAGACATTTCAACAATACACAATGTGCATCACAATATTTAGGTTTGCTAACAAACTGACAGTAAAATGGTAATGCTTTGTTTGGGGGGGCCCTTTATTTAATCTGTGCTTAACAATGTAGGGAAAAAATAAAAATAAAAAAAATCTATAAAAGAAATGAATATATTACGATTTTAAAATGAAATGTTAAACATTAACTAATTCGCTTTCAGGTTTTGTATTTGTAATAAAACAGCATTTAACACGATACAAATGATATATCAGTAAAGTGTCATTTGTAAGGAAAATGACAGGGAATGCTGTTATAAGAAAATGGAGAAAACGGAGTAATACAAAGCACTGACACTGGAGACTCCTTTCATAAATGTTAGATTATGTAGAACATATTAGAGTGAGTGCATTAATAAAAACCTGTGATTTGAAATACAGATTTACTACTACTATCTACTATCAAAGCTGCTCTTATAAGTAATTAGGGCAGTGGCGGTTCAACGGTTAAGACTCTGGTTTACTGATCAAGAAGGTCAGGGGTTCAAGCCCCAAAACCGCCAAGCTGCCACTGTTGGGCCCTTGAGCAAGGCCCTTAACCCTCCCTGCTCCAGGGGCGTCGTGTCATGGCTGACCCTGCACTCTGACCCCGACTTCCTAACAAGCTGGGATATGCGAAGAAAAGAATTTCACTGTGCTGTAATGTATATGTGACAAATAAAGGCTTTTACTTCTTCTAATTAATCCACACCTTCTAACCAATCAGATACGAGAATACAACAATGTGGTATAAATCACAATATCGATGATTATATTTCCCTGCTTGAAATTCCTCTCTACTCGGTAGCTAGTGTAGTTTCTCATACTCGAAGAATTACCATTAGTGTGCATCAAAATAATGCACAAGCTTCATCATTGTTCGTTTTAAAAAGACACATCATTGTCATTGTGAGTCATCGAACCGTAGGAACATGCTGATGTTGACATTTCAGGGCTGGACTAGCTTTGAACATCAGTCATCTTGACTTCCAGTGAATACGAGAGAGAGCAGGAAGGAGACCTGACACCATGCTACTCCTCTACACAGTTCTGAATGTGGATGTGATTGTGGATTCTGACCCATCAGCCAGAGCTCTCGGTCTGAATAAAGGCCATCAGAGCTCCATTATTAATGAGCCCCTATGGACAGACTCCTGCTGCCAGCCATTCATCTCAACCTTCAAAGGGTTAAATTGCAGCTTTACTCTTCCCTGCCAGGTTTGAAAGCTGAAAATGGTGGATTATGTGACTCTACGATTGTGTTGGACCTGTATCTTTTATTTAACCTCTCTTGCTGTCATCTACGGTTTAGACGTAACGTTTATGACTTTTGACTCCTTTGTACCTTTTCAATAGAGAAAATATTTTTTATTAAAAAAGAATTTTCAGCTAAAGCAGTGGTTAGACCGGATGCAAATAAAAATGTCGTATTTGCATTTGGTGGAAAAGCCAGTTCCCCAAAGGGGAAAGGATTCAGGATATTTATTTTTTTTAAATACACATTTTGCTTCATGCTGACTTTATCCAAACGTCAGTTGCTTGAAAATAGTTCCTTAAGTAAACAGTTCTGCTTTAGTGTACGTCATCCAAAAATGCAAATTCCCCTAACCTAGCCAAGCCAGCTAGCACAGTGCAAAATATACCACTTGGCTCGCACTTGCTTTCATTCCTTTTAAGATGTTTGAGCATGTGGAGGGGCTTGAATAATGATGACCTGTACGTGCTGTCAGTTCCAGTTTACATTCTTTTCGCCAGCCAACCTACAGCGCCTTGGGTGTGTTCTCCTTAGCACTTCATTTTCACATGGCGAAAACACAAAGCCGTCTCTGATGCACACTGCGCAATGCCAGAATTTCGAAGCACCATTTCCATTTCACACGATGCCTGCCAAACCTTTCCACCCTAAGTCCTTAAGAAAAAAAAAGTGCTCGAAACTCGGCTGTACCAAACTTCAACCCAAAAGCATTGTGCTGGAACTTTCTTGAGTTAAAGTCATTGATCATTTGACGCTTGACTTAAACTTAAAGCCGTATGAAAGCAGCCACTGGCTCACAAATGTGTCAGAAGTTTAAATGAATTGATCAAACTACACCCATATGCCTTGCTCTTGTATTATATGATAAATAGGCAGTGAATTTAGATTGGATTAAAGTGTTAGACCGAGCCTAGCTCGGTCTAACTGGAGGACAGAAGCATTCCCATCAGTCCTGTTAAGCATGACAGGAGCGTTGAGTCAGTGTCCTGATATTTCCGCCCCTGAAATGATAAATGGCAGTCTTGGGCCATGTTGGAGCCACCTTTTAAAGATAGAGTATGGATTACTTTGGTGGTCGGTCTTCTAATGTGTGTTGTCTTTTCTGTCCACATAGAGTAAAGAGGTGGGACTTCAGCTGCAGGAGGATTTGATGAAGGTCCTCAATGAGCTGTACACGGTAAGAGGTGCACAAATAACACATGCACACACATGTACACACTGCTGTACATGCCCATTTTTTTCCTGCAAAACAAGAATGTTTACATGTTTTACCATGTAAAACAACCACAAGATAGTTCGAAAAGAACCAAAAGAAAGAAGCAAAAGTTTTGGTTCAGGTTTAAAGGCAAAGATATACATGGTACAAGGAAATATTTATTGTACAAGACAAATGAAAACATTAACTTCACCAGAAGAGTTATTTTCTCCGCACACTGGTTAAGCATTTGCACTGAACGAAACGGAGATTATGTAGAAAATTATTTCGTTTCAATGTTTATACTATTCATATGTTGCATATAAATGGTAAATGGTCTGCACTTATATAGCACTTTTATCCAAAGTGCTTTACACTGTGTCTCATTCACCCATTCACTCACACACTCACACACCAATGGTAGCAGAGCTGCCATGCAAGGCGCTGACTTGCCATCTGGAGCAACTTGGGGTTCAGTGTCTTGCCCAAGGACACTTCAGCATGTGGAGTCATGTGGGCCGGGAATCGAACTGCCAACCCTACGATTAGTGGACAACCCGCTCTACCACCTGAGCCAAAGCCACCCATATACTGTTTCTTAGTGTATACGTTAGTGTATAGTTTATGCAGTATCTGGGGGTGGACAAATTGGTAGCCCAGGCACCTGGGACTATAAGGTTTTGTGTCCGACCTATTTGTTTTTTTTGTTTTTTGTTTTTTTAATTCTCATTCTCAGAAGTAGGTTCAGTAGGCCAGAAGTCACCTGTTTTTTATTCTCTTGTTTAACAACCCTCATGCTTTCCTTTCCACCCTAAATTCAAGACAAGTTTATTATGATTTCTTATGTATATTTAACTAAAATGAACATTACCTTGTGGTCCAACTTATAGAGGGAAAATGAATGCCAGCCAGACCATAATAATCTTCTATGTGTCAAATTTTGTCAGTGGCTCAAAACACAGAGTTACCTCTCTTAGAAAAGGATCATGAATATGGCAGAGTTGTCCCCTATCCAGGAATTTATATACAATTTGTGTCTGTATCAATGTTCTTCACTAGCTCACCATACTTTGATATTATATTGCTTTTTACAGGATTTCATGCATCCTCCCTGTCTGTTTGGGTTTCCTCTGGCTACGCCAAAATAACATCATTGTGGGAGAACCGGTAACTCTAAATTGCTCCTACTACATTGGTGTCTGCTACAGAATGTATTACTGAGCAGGAAAACCACGGTTGTTGTTTATATACGTATACAGTATGTACATTTAGGTCAAAAATTAGATCTGTCTCTTTTTTTCCGACTTTTCCCAGTCGTGTAATAAGTATGCAGGAAAAACGTGATATTACTTTTAATCTAGAAAAAATGTCATTCACCATAACAATCCACATTATAATTTGAACCTTTATACAGAAAGAAAAAGACTTTTCGTACATAGTCACTACAGCTAATGAGGCCGACCTGAGAAAATCTGTATATATCCTCTTGACTGTAAATTTGCTGCATTTTAAATTCTTTTTCCTCTCTTATGTTTTTTCTCTCTTATCTTTTGTCGAGTGTAGTACCTTCAAAGATACACAGTGTTCAAAGATAGTGAAGGCACCCCAACCTCTCTCTACATGGCTGTTGGTATTGGGGGCTGCATGAGAGGGCTTATTTTTTATTTGCTGCAGTGGTTATGGACCAATCAGTAGGTATGATTAATAGAATTAGAGTCAGAGTACTACGACTTCTTTCCTCTCAAAAGCATTGTGGCTGTTAGTCACAGCAGGCAGTTGTAATAATGTGTTCTTGTGTATGACAGGCAGGGCATGACCACGTTGGCCTGCGCTAAAGTAAACTACAAATGACCACGTCTGCTTGTGTGCATTCTTTTAACCGCATGTCAGGTGTATGATCATACAGCAGGAAGTGGATTTATTTATTTACTTAATTTTTTCCTGATTTGCCAGTGAATTTGACAGATTGGTGCCTTCACAGACGCATCTCGGGTTTCTCTGAGCCTCTAAATTGGATTTATTGCCTTCCAAGTCTGGCGGTGTTTGGTTTCTTAAGATGATGATGAAAGACAGTTGTGTATTTTGACAGACTTTAATGTCACGTCGTATTTACCCTGGCCTAATTTGCACTAGACTTGCACAATATAATTCTCTTCAGCTTCACATTTCTGACTTGTATAGCATGATCGTGTTTTCTCCTAGAACATCATCAAATGAAGGCCACCTACAGAGCCCATAATTATTTCATTCTTTCCTGCGTACACAACCCGGTCATTGTGGACAGATATGGCGCAAATGGCTCTGTGATTCCCAGCCATGTTATGTTGTCTTAAAGCGGAGCGTTTGCCAGTGCAACGTTCTGACACACCATACAGTCACACAGAGCACGCCTTTAATTAGCAGCAGGACACTCGGTGCTTAGTCATTTCAATGATACCCGAGCTTTGTTTTCACTGAGCCGTTCGAAAATTCCTGCTCTAATGCGGAACATGTGTCTGCTTTGTTTGCGGCCGTGGGGGTTCGAGAAGAGCTTGAAGTTTTGGGGAAGGGCGCTCCAGATTTAGGCCTTATCAGATTTCTTTGACTGAACCCCCCCCTGATGAGGAAATGACCATAAGCATAAATCCCCATAAAAGAAAGCAAATCCTCTAATTAAATGCTTAACTGTGATCGAAATAGGCCTTGCATCATTTATTATTTTTTTTTAAACAACACTTGTGGTTTATAAAGGGAATAAAACAGAGAAGCAACCAGACAAAACATGAAGTTTGGTATGTGAACTCTGACTAACTTTTTTTTTTTTTTTTTTTTCCCCTTTTGCAAATTTTCTGCATTCCTCATTAAATCAGAACCGCTCCCAAATTCTCCTCATTTTTTAATAAACGATGACACGGTAATGACTATTTATTTATTTATTTATTGCGTTCTTTGAAAGAAACCTAAGCCAGAGGAAATTATGTAAATAGAGGTCATTAAAATGTCTTTTGACCCCAGGGAATGGTGGCCGGAGCTGGCAATTATGTCATCTCTCTAACCTTTGGCACATTGCATGAGGGATGTGTGAATGCTCTGTCACTGGGGAAGATTCCTAAGATTCCTCTCCTGGGAGTAGTAGACAGCAGGGACATTCCCTTCATGTTTAGAATAAGAAAACCCCAGTCTCCCCCTCCTCATGAATGTATTCACTGAATGGTATCTTCCATTGCTTGGCATGGATTCCTTTCCACTGGTCCAGTTTTCAGCTACTGTGCTTATACAGTTGACTGGTGCCACGGTTACACTGCCGACAGTTTTACTGCAACTCCAGTTGCAGAGGCACGTGTCTTCACTCTCCACCAATTAAATAGAGATGGTCATCACAATTCAGTCTTCAAATGTCATACTTCAGACACACTAGTTAGTATAAACTGACTGTTTTTTTTGTTTTTGTTCTTGGATTTCAAGAAAGCATTGAGCTAGCAGGAAAGGAAAACTATTTTTGTCGTGCATGCTCGAGTGCAAGCAAAAACAATTTGGGCAAATGATTCTGGAGCAGACCTTGTATGTAAGTCATTACACTAAGCTGAGGCTGAAAGGGCATTGGCTCAAGCATATTTCCTGTTTCCTACTACCAAGCTGTCTGCACTTTCTCAGCCACCTGAACAAATTCTGCAGCAAGTAATAAAAAGCAATAAATGGCTAGGCTTGAAACGAATGCCAAAACAACAAAGGCAGTGGTAGAAAATATTCAGTCTATGTATGAAATCTATTTTACTAAAGACTGGATTCCTACACATCATAAAGCACACAGTGCCTAATGTTATATGCAAAAATCCTTTATGTATAAATATTCAATCAGTATCTGATTTTAGCACTCATCTGATTGTTCAAGTCGCATGCAAACTGTATACTATAATATAATCATAACTTCTTAATTAGAGTCCAGTAATCAGGTTTCAGGGTGGCTAGCGTTGCCACTTCACATCTCCAGGGTCCCCAGTTGAATCCTGATGTTGGGTTACTGTCTGTGTAGAGTTTTGTCTGGGTTCTTCAGGTTCTTCCCATCTCCCAAACCTGGGAGGTTTTTGACTAATTGGTTAGGTTGATTGACTAATTGGTTAATTGCCCATAGGTGTGAATGAGAGTGTTTACTCATGGTGCTCTTCCATGGACTGGTGTCCTATTCAGGGTTTTTCCTGGGATAGGCTCCGGATCCACCATGACCCTGACCAGGATACAGCAGTTACTGAACGTGAGCAAGGGAGAGTAAATTTTTGAGACACTATCTTGGTAGTACCAGAGAGGCCCTGGCATCCAGAAGAACTTCTAGTAACGAATATATAGGTAATGTGAGGCGTGTAAAAATTGGCTGCCATTGTGAATGCAGGGTTATAACTGGATATTCATTCTAATTCAGTACATCTTCCCACTCGTATTCAGACATTACAGTGCTAACCATGCTCTTTCTCGTTCTACCCGGCAGGTAATGAAGACGTACCACATGTACAATGCGGATAGCATCAATGCTGAGAGCAAGCTGAAGGAGGCAGAGAAGCAGGAAGAGAAGCAGATGGGACGAGGGGCACGCCAAGAGGAGCGCCAAACACCACGCTCGCCTGACACACTCGCCAGCGTCAGGCTCGACGACAAGCCTGTTCGCCGGAGCTCTGTGAAAAAGATCGAGAAGATGAAGGAGAAGGTGAGGACTGAAGAGAAGGGCTGAAATGAAGCCAGTTGTGGGGAGAGGGTGAGAGTGACGGATTTATTTTGAAGCTCGGTGGTCAGTTGAAATGAAAGAACGTATTGTGTGTGAATGTAGTGTGTGTAGGTGGTAAAAGGGTAAGCAGATGGAGACATTGTTTGAATGGTAAGAAGAGAATGCAGAGGAGAGTGGGAAAGAGAGGGAGATGGATGAAGTGGTGAGTGGTATAGTGCAAGCCATCATTTAGCAGATGGTTCTGGATCAGGATCTGTATTCGTAAGGCATGTTGATCTTATTCTTGTTTTATGATCTCATTCATAAGGAATACATTGTTGATTTGAGATCAAATTTGCTCTCATCTCTCTCTGAAATTGCAGACACTGACAGTGAAAAAGCACTCTTACTAGGGGATAGTAACATGTATTACTTGGGGATATTTGAACATTTGTCAGGTTATCTGATATCTTAACCTCGGACATTTCGCCCACACCTCGCAGAGCATCTGATATTTTGTACACTTCTCTGGCCACATGCTTCAGGATCATAACCTTCTCGGTTTGTTTGGCTGCTTTCATGTAAACAGCCTTTTGAAATCCAAAACGCAGTAAGCTTTTACAGCAAGGTAACATTTCTGGATTTAAATCTTTCAAAAATGTATTAACATTTCTGTTTTAAAATAGCTAGCGGTGTATAGTGGTCAGCTATTTGCAGTAGGGATGTGTCTGAGTTTTGGTGCTCAATGATATAGATAATGATATTAAATGAGTACCTTACTGAGTATTAAGCACTCAGGGACGTCATGGTACATGCTTTGTTTATGTTGGTTGCTGCTGTGTGCTGCTAGCAATGAACTGCATGTGCAAGAGTTTTGTGTATACACACCGATAACATACACGAGGTTTACATCACATAGTATGCGTTTGTGTTTGACCATTTTATACAAATATGAGCATATGAGCTTGGTATCAGAATGATAACACTATAGGGATTGAATCATCCTTATTTCATGTTAGACAAATGGCCTCTTCCTGTGAACATGGGCAATCTCTGCCCATGTTTAATGACCAAATGTATCAGACTGTAGTGAAAGCAAGAAGGCTTGCAGACTTGAGACTCTGACATGATCTACCATGTTCCTATGGTCAAAGTATAAGCTTTAGAGCTTTGTATGAAATTCAGCCCTAAATATAGCTTATTCCAGACTATACGTTATTATTCTCATTGAAGGATTTAATTCTTCACCCTATACTAATTATACAAACCTTTGACCACTGGGGTGAGTATAACATGGTTTGGTGATAATGGTGAGCAAACTTGGTTTGTTAGACTTTAGTTCCAAGACTGTTTGAGAAATCGACATGAAGAAGAATCACAGTTGTCTAGAATGCTCTTTTAGAAGAGTTCCTCTGTCTGAAACACTTGTGTTCTTAACTTCAGTCTGCAGGGTTAAAAAAGGACAGAGTAAGGATTAGAGCTTGTGGTGGCAGCTTGAACATTTCTTTGTCAACTTGCAGCCATGAAACATTTGGAGACACCTGATCCACATTGCTAGTTATTGGCGAGGGTGATTTAATGGCCCTCGTTCAACGTTCCCTTCCTCTCCTTTTCTCTCATACTACTCGTTTTCCATCTTCTTTTCAGCGCCAAGCCAAATACACTGAGAACAGGCTGAAAGCCATCAAGGCTAGGAACGAGTACCTGCTGGCTCTGGAGGCGACCAACTGCTGCGTGTTCAAGTACTACATTCATGACCTCTCCGACCTCATTGACGTAAGTCCTCCTGTGCCTCATCACCATCGATTTCTTTGCTTTTAGCTTGGTGGTACCTACATAACCCTTATATCCACTGCATTAACACACACCATCATTAACATATATACACAACGGCTATGCTCTTTACTTGGCCGTCTCCCAAATGGCTCCCTATAGTCATCTATAGAGCAGAGGGTGTAAAAAACCTTTTTGCCTTGGTATATGTACTGTAGTTCAATTAATCTGGAGCCAATTTAAATGTAGCCTTTATATTTGTAGATCAGCATTTAAGCGTTACTGACCTAGAATTCAAAATGGATACCACGTGTAAGGAACTCCAGTCAGTTCCATTAGTTTAAACCAGGGGTGTCATATCTTATCTGCAAAAAGACGGTGTGGGTGCAGGTTTTCATTCCAACCATGCAGGAGCCACACCTGATTCCACCTGTTTAATCAGTTGATCTTGGCATTCATTAGACTCGGGTGTGGCTTCTGCTTGGTTGGAATGAAAACCTGCACCCACCGGCCCTTTCCGGATAAGATTGGACACCCCTGGTTTACTCTGATGTACAGAATATTTGTGCAGTATAGTTATATTTTTGATTTAGACCAAACCCCCCCAATTTGCAATCTCTGCTGGTGGCAATCAAGCAATAGTACTCGCTCATTTTAACCGACGCGTGTTTTAACAACTTGGATGAGGATGTGAGGTGCCAGAGAATTCCTGCGTTCCACCAGTGCTTTGTGAATATCCTTGAAGTTGCATGTTTATTCATTAAAACCCACACAAATGGTTTAACTCAATTTTTCAGTGTAATTTCAAAATGTCAGCGTATTATAATGCTGTTATGGCATGTCAGGCTCGTAATATGAGATGCGGATCATTGAAAGTTCAACTTGCTGTTGTTCCATTAGAGTAATATGATTGCTTCACTTATTACGTAGACCTGAGGCAACCCCATAGACAAGCTCTTAGAAAGGGATTAATCCTTCTTCCCTATGATACTTGGATCCTCATAGGGCTCAAGTTCATGATCAGAGCCTGGGACTACACTCAGAGTGCTATGAATATGAATGGTGGGTTTACACAGTGCGTGCCCTTGGTTTAGGAGACCCGGGCATGCTGGGAAACACATGATCCATGCAAAGGTTGAAGGTGGAGGTGGATGTAGATGGGTTAAGCTTTGCTGACTGAGGAAATAAGTTAAAGCACACCAGGCTATGTCTCTGTGGGGTTTGTTTACATGTTCTGGGTGTTTTAATTGGGTGCCCTTTTGTTCAAATAAATAATGCATTGCTTCCTGCATATAATACCATTCAGGAACCAGTGCAATAAAACATCGCCAAATCAGTCCCATCTGAGAATGGCATATTATTTCAAGGTACTGGAGCTATGCTTTTTCAGCTACCCAGCTCATGAACAGAAGTAATGCCCTCTACTTCACGTAAATCAGTTTCTGTTTTGCTGCAAGTAAAGTTTCACGTCCTGTTTGCTCTAAAATACAATTGGGGCTGGATTCCTTTGGGTTTTAAAGCTTTGCATGGTTGATTCCACGATTTTGCAACTGTTAGAAATGAGACATTTTCAACACTGCATCTAAGAAAACATGCTTTTATTCATTTGTATCAAATTTGAATTATTAATTTACTTCCAGACTATAATTTGGGTAATAGGGCGATACTTTGAAATTGACCTTGTCAATCAGTTTCACAATATGACATTATTGAAAAGAAAGAAAGAAAATATAGAGAGAACGTAATTTTCTTTTCCCCATGATTTTCATAAACTTTGGATGAAAAGCTTGCGTAGTGCTTTGGAGAGGTTTTATTAATGTTAAGTTATTAATGTAAGGTATTTCTCTGAAATATATTCATCGGTAGTTTGTTCACTTTACTTATGGTTAAAATGCCTTCATCTTTACATTATATACTGTACATATTTGAGTTGGTGTGTCAATGGGACAGAAAAGGCAACACACATGACTTGTCCTCTTCTGTTTTGCTGTGTTTCTCCAGCTCTGTATGCTCAGTATGCTTTTTTAACTGTACATTGTGCAATCATTGTTATTTAATTCAATTATTTGAGCCTGAATTGACTTTTTGTTTGTTTGTTTGTTTCTCTCATTCAGTGCTGTGACCTGGGCTACCATGCCAGCTTGCACCGGGCTCTGCGTACCTACCTCTCTGCTGAGTTTAACGTGGAGACGTCGAAGCACGGCGGCCTGGAGACCATTGAGAATGCAGCGGAGAACCTCGAGGCCCAGGCTGACAAACAGAGACTAATGGAGACCTACAACAACACCTTCTGCCCTCCCATACGCTTTGACTTCCAGTCTCATATGGGGGACCAGGTGAATCTACATGCACGTTCTTGTGTGTTTGAGAGTGTTGCACGTTGTAGCTTTTTGTCTGGGTGTTGGAATGTGTTAGCGTGTATTTGTATGTGTGTTCGGATCAGTGCTAAGAAGTGTAACAGCGGTGTCGGTGTGCGTTTAGCTCAGATTCTTTACAGCAGTACGAACAACAGTTTTGTGACTTCAAAGCGGGTTGAATGTCTGAATCCCTCCATTCTAATCATGCTAATTATTTACCCGTCCTGCAGCTGTAAACAAACAACAGCATGAAGTTATTTCTATATAAACACATCTGCTGGGCATTTTAGAGATTTCTTTACTCCTGCCAGATTTTGATTTGCCAGGAAGGCAACGTAAATGAGCATAGTTTTTTTATTTTTTTATTTTTATTTTTTTTTCTCTCCCCTCTGTCCTGTCTCTTAGTACTTGTCCAAACAAAGCCTGGTTTTCCCTGCTCGTGCACACAGGAATGAAATGTACGGTCGTGTTTATCAGGCTTGTAACAAGTCCTCATGAGTCCTCAGTTGTTTGTTATTGAAGAAAGCTGTCATTATAGAGTCTTCTACCGCTGACTGTCAACAACAGTGATAAACCGGGTGTTGTTTTTCCTGCTCTTGATGCAAATAACCAACGATTTTGTCAGCTATTTGGAGGCCTCGGTGCTCAATTTTGTGTGTGTGTGTTCATGTGTGTTTGTGTGTGACACTATAAGGGCCCTACAGTTGGTTAGGTCCAATGCAGTGTATTTGAGCCCAGCTGTGACTGCCTAACCCGTCCCTCAGGGAGACAGGGCTACGATGGCCAGATGTTTCCCATCTGTGTGTGTGTGTGTGTGTGTGTGTGTGTTAGTGTATGAAGCTGGTGAGTGTCATGCCGTCTTTCTGCATGCATATTTCAGTGCACATTCAAAAACAAGAATCAACCAAACGGGGGCCAATAGTACTTGAGATTCCAGTTTTAGTTTATTTTCTACTAACTTGAGAGACTCTGGATTGCATATAATGACGAATGTAAAAGCAATTACATCATAAAAGTACACAGTGGTTCATCATTCATCATGGAATACTGTAAGTGCTTGGACAGCACATATAGCAGCAGTGCAAACAAGTCGTGGATTGACTGATCACTAACCTGGGCACCCAGGACAAGCAGATTACGTGTCTGAGGTTTCACTTTTTACATTGACTGTTGCAGACTAGCAGGTTCACTAGACATCAGCATTTATCACTTCACTTTTTTTTGTTTGTTTTAAACTTAACCCACTCTAATTGGTCTGTATATTTTGAATGTTGTGGCTACGTGCTACTCTTTTCCACTTCCCAAAAGGACGTGGCCTACCTGTTGGTAGGAACAATTTTTTTTTACCAGGCATAATAATTAGCTCAAACAGATGCTGGACAGTGTTTCCAAATTGAAGGATATGAAGGGATGTGGAAACATTTGACTAAACTCAGCTAAATACTGTACAGCACTAAAAGTATAACACTAAATTGGGAAAGCCAAGTGTAATGACAGTCCGATAAAGATTCTAATCCGGTCTACAGGATGAATTTAAAATCCGTGTTCTGAATAACTGTAACCGAAAAGATTTGAAGATTAGAGCAAGTCTCTGTTGTTCCACAAGGGGGCGAAATAGAGCAATAAACTCAGCTACTAAAAAAATAAACACGCTAATGACATGTAATTAACAGAAATCTAAAGAAAATAATAATAATAATACAAAATTGACGCGACAATCTTTAGGAGGTGAAAAGTTGCAATCGCGACTTTTGCACAATTTTTTTTTTTGTACCTTTTTGGAAAAATGTCACTAAAGGAACAATTTAGGAGCAGTTCTTGTTGTATTAGGTCTGTTATTCTGCTAAACTGATTTATTTTATTTGATCTGGTCCTTATGGCATTAGATGAAGTGTCATGGGGCCCATTACCTAAAAGTTAGTTTGACCCCCATGCTCTAAATGCAAGGTGATTACGTGTTTTGTTAGCATTAAACACTACATTGAGCGAACGTGAAGACAATGGACCGACTCAAATATTGATTTATGTACAATGAGAGAACTTGACAGGAGACTACATTATTTTGTATCGTGTGTATTATGAACATAACTACCTTGTCACAATTTTGAGCTAAATTACGTTAGTTGGCACTTTTTAGCATAGAAAACTGGCCCCCGGTGCAAGCGTAGCCTGTGACTGGACATTCGAGCTTTGAATTGATGTTTTGTGTAGCCGTATAGAAATATTTAAATTTGAAGTCATTGTTGACATAAATGTGACCTGCACGTGCAAAACTCCATATGATTAGCTTCAAATATTTCCATCGCTTTGTGCTGTAGATATCTTTGTTTGTGCTGGTACATTTTTTGGTAATGTAAACAAAATTAAATCTGTATACTTTGGTGTAAATTTGGTGTATGTTGTCTGTGTGTATGACGTGCTATCCCTATCAGTCAACTACCACCAAGTACCATTAGTTTCACACTGGTACCAATCTTGAGGCAAAAATCATACATCTTGTCCTGATGGAAAAATCTGCAATTTTCTTGTGCCAAAAGTTCTCAGACTTTCTTCAGGCTCTTATTATTACATTCTATTCAATATTCAGTCATTATCAATACAGATCAGTGTGTATTCAGTGCTGAAGGTGTTTGATGTTTTTGGGTTCGTTTTCTTTTAGAGACTTTTATGCCCTTCTTATCTATTGGTTTTTAATATTCTTTTTTTTTTTTTTTTTTTAATAAAGATGGGCTACATGTGCGCTCAGCAGCCACTACAGGGAGAACTTCTGCAGAGGTGCCAGCAGCTCCAGTCTCGTCTTTCCACACTCACGATAGAGAATGAGGAGGTAAATACATACACATGCGCACAAAATACGTACAAACACATGCATGCTTGAGTGCATACAGAGAGACTCGTCTGTCTTTTCAAGTACAGCAAACACAGCCTCGCGTCCTAATATATTCATATAGTCCCTCTAAACATTCCTCTTAAGCTGTCTTTTGATGCACCCTGCACCTGCTTAGTTAACTCTGCAATAAGTCATTACACATTGCGTTAGTGATCGTTGTTCGTTGTAATAGCCTCAGGCGCCTAACTGATGTGTTTGTTTTTTAGTTCATGAATTTGCTTCTGATTTACACAAGTGCTCTGTTGTTACATATATTTGCATGCATTACTCTGACTGCTTCTTTCTCTCATTCAGGTGAAGAAGACCATGGAAGCGACTCTGCAGACCATTCAGGACATGGTGACCATCGAGGACTTTGATGTGACTGACTGCTTCCACCACAGCAACTCCATGGAGTCAGTGAAGTCCACAGTGTCTGAGTCGTTCATGAGCAAACCGAGCCTGGCCAAGAGACGAGCCAATCAGCAGGAGACTGAGCAGTTCTACTTCACGGTGAGTCATAGACTGAGCGATCGGTGGATGAGTGGGTGGATGGATGGATGGATGGATGGGTGGATGAGTGGGTGGGTGGATGGATGGGTGGAGTGACGGGTGGATGCGTGGGTCGGTGGATGGACGGGTGGATGAGTGTGCGGATGGACGGGTGGATGGACAGGTGGATGGATTGGTCTGTGGATGGATGAGTGGGTGTATGAATCGATGGGTGGATGGTTGGATGGACGGGTCGGTAGATGAGTGGATGGATGGACAGATGGGTGGATGGATGGACAGGTGGATGGGTCGGTGGATGGGTCGGTGGATGGATGGATGGGTCAGTGGAGGACGGGTCGGTGGATGGATGGATGGATTTTATTGATCCCCATGGGTAAATTTGGGCATAATATAGAGTAAAAAAGCATGGAGGAGTGACAGAAGGAGATCATGAGAGAGCATGAGAATATGATGTGGCTACTGATCAGAAGGTCATGAGTTTAAACCCCAGCACTGCCAAGCTGCGACTGTTGGGCCCTTGAGCAAGGCCCTTAACCCTCAACTGCTCAGATGTATAAATGAGACACATGTAAGTCGCTCTGGATAAGGGCATCTGCCAAATGCTGTAAAAAATGATAGAATAAGTGACAGATGCTTTCTTGCTTCACTATCTTTGAACACAGCACAAGGTCACTGTCACTTGTTCCTCTTAGTCTCTGTTGTCAGTATGTCCAAATCCATGCCCAGTTTTCAGACTTTCATGAGATGGGTCCTGACCAGCCGAAAAATGGATAAGCTGATTAACAGAAAGAATCTACTGAGGTTAAAGTGTTTAATGTGAGCAAGATCTTGCAAAATAATCACAATATGCAGTTCAATATGCGTGTCTCTAAATTGGTTTTTATAGCCTAGACAGAGTTAATATAAACACTGAAACCGATTTTGTGTCATTTTCTGATTTCAGCTTTCCCTCAGTGGCAGTGTGTCAATCAGTATGAATTAAAGGAAGCATTGATTAGCTGGAGGGGTGTTTGCTGGGTTCTTTCTCTCAAGCACTATACCATTTGCCAACTTCCTAGTTTCACTTCCGCTTTCCTCTTTTTCCTTCTCTTTCTTCTTATGGCCTCCTTACTCCCCTGACATTTGAACCATCTCTCTCTCGTGTGTGAGAGTATGACATTATAAGTATCACTAGATACAACCCCCCCCCTGTCAGATATGTTGTGTGTCTTCTGAGAAATGAGCTGTCAGGGTCCTCAATGCCCTCAGCTCTTTAATGTTTGTATCAGCCAGTGTGTGAGACATGGAGAGAAACCCACAAATAATAAAGGGCAGATGAAAATGAGAGAAAGATTAGATCTAGAGGGCAGTGGGGAAGAAAAGGACACAAAGTTTCACTTGAAGACAAATAATGGAGATGGATGGCGAAAGGCAAATCAATGACAAGTCAGCGTTCTCTCTTTCAGAAACTGAAGGAGTTCCTAGAGGGCAGGAACCTCATTACCAAACTGCAGGCCAAGCATGACCTTATCCAGAAGACCCTGGGAGAGAGTAAGTGATCTAGCTCTGTGTGTGTGTGTGTGTGTGTGTGTATGTGTCTGTGTATATACATGTACAGTAAGGTCTAGAGTACATTATCAGTGACTTTTATTGTGTTATTGATCACAAACGAATATAAAAACGTTTTATACACATTACATAAAGTACACAAAATTTAAAACTGAGAAAACTTCATGTTTATAATCCACATTTTTATGATCAAGCAATACATTCGTGTGTTGAGCTGTGAACGTGTGAAAAATGTTCATTTATTGTTCGATTTGGCCACGTTCTTTCAATTTTATCGAGTGCTCTTATAGGAAAATAAGAATATAAGAAAAATATAGATATAAGAAAAAAACGCCAACACCCCAATGGTGATTTATTTTCTATTAAGAGTGCATCCTGAATTGTTTTGTTCCTCTTATACCAAAGCAGTGTGCCAATTTTTCATTTATTATTAAACCACAGGTCATGTTTTATACATTTATACAATTTATACTAATTTATACAATTAGTAACGGCTATACACAGGCATTTCCTCACTACCCTTTCTCGTTTGAAGTTGGGACAAAAAAAACAAAAAATTACAGAGAAACCAGAAAATGCAAAGACCGCAAAGTCTCCTCCATGTCGGAAAACTTGCCGACTGTAATAAAGCACTGACAATGGAGACTCCTTTCATACAGTAAATGTTAAATAAATAAACATTTCTTACAGAAAGCGTCACCATATCGACGATTACACAGTTTTATTTGTTAAATAGCATGTTTTTTAATTCACTTATCATTAGACTTGGGTTATAGTGGAACACTCATGATACAAGTCCCTGTGAACGAGTTGTTACTATAAAAGTGATGTATACATATACATTATTATATTACCTATTATAAACGTTGCAGCCAGCACTAGTGTCAGAATGAATCGATACTTCCGGAAAAATCTAAATCGAGAAGCGCAGCTCTATAAACGATGTTAGTGAAGAGTAATAATATTTGTTTGATGCCATCGATGGACTAATATGCGATTTTTTTTCTAAAACATTTTAGAATGTTTCTCAAATTTATTCTGCATGGTTTATTGCAAATAGGTGTCCCAAAAGTGTATCAGGGTTTAAGTAAGAGTAGAAGGGGCTGTTGAGAATAATAAACTAACATGCAAGTACAATTTTTTTATTTTTTATTTATTTTTATTTTTTTAAATCTACTGTTTTACTAATAAATGGCGTACTTTTAAGGTTTTCATTCGACTCCCCCTCACATCATTTGGCAAAATTGGATTAAGCTTCCATAAGTGCTGCAATAAAAACAGTTCTTGGTAGCGGACTCCAGACTTTTGGACGCTACTCTCCAGTATGTGTATGTTAATATGAAATAGTGAGGGACGTAGAGAGAAAGAAGGGAGTGAGAGAATAGTAAGATATTTGAGGCGAGGCAGCTTTCATCTCCTGTCTCTCTGTTTTTCTGTCTCACCTCCCACTCTCATTCTTCCAGTCCTACCGAGTCAGCAGGGAGGATTTGAGATAGCTTGGACTGGAACAGATGGAAAAGACAGAAAAGGGAAAAAAAAAATCTCGTTCACACTGTTATGATCCTCCACTGTGTAGCACAACACAGCAGTGTATTCCTTACGGCTACACGAGTGGAGATGCTAATGATGGTCATTATGTGCAAGCTTGTGACTGTGAGAAACTGTGAGAGAGATGCTTGGTTACTCGCTGAATTAGACCCTGAAGATGCTGCAGTGCATGCTGGGGGATCGGTATATACAGTTAAAGCATGTTCTTTTCAATTTGGTTGCACCTGTGTGCATTGAAGTGTACTAATTTTGGAGGAAGCTAGCTCATCGTGGCGTGACTAAATTCTGCCTATTTGTGTGTGTGTTGTGTAGTATCCACCCTGCATCATGGGGGGTGTGGGTAAGGGGGCACATGTGTACATCTCTTTCTGTCTAAGCGGTTGTAGAGTGTTTGAGTGTGTGTGTGGGTGTGTGTGTGTGTGTGGGGGGGGGGGGTGTTGGTTCAGCGTTTTCTCCTAAAAGTGATGTGGATCCAAAAGCAGGAACCCTACAGGGGAGAGAAGAGTGAGATCAGCTTCTTCTGCTCCATTCATCTATTTAACTAACAGCATCTCTCTCTCTCTCTTTCTCTCTCTCTCTCTCTCTCTCTCTCTCTCTCTCACCCATTCTCTCTCTCTCCCTCCAGGTCAGAAGACTGACTATTGCCTTGCCAGGTAGGTGTGGTGCACGCATACTAATGAATCTCAGAAGTCACATAATATCAGCCAGATGCTTTCTTTTGATGTCTAGTTTATATCTTAAATATCTCGTCTAGACGTAATCATGATTTATTTAAAGCAGCTGATTTATTCATTATGGAACAGGGAAATAGGACAAGGCCACACAGCAGCCCCCCTTTTTTTTTTATTTCCTTTTTTTTTTTTTTTTTGCATTAGCCTCTGGTTTGTGGCTCTTTGCGATTGTTTGTGTGTGTGTGTGTGTGTGTGTGTGTAAAAATAGGGCTCCTCTCTAGAGGATAATTTGTAGTGGTTAAGGGCTATAGCTGCGCGCGTGTGTGTGTAGCAAAATGGGAGCAGCTTGGCGTGAAAATGATCATCATCCGTCTCTGTCTCTCTCTTTCTCGTGAACATCAGCGGACGGAGGAACTCGACCGCGAGAAAACAGGTAACATCCGATTCCCTGTGTGTGTTTGTGTGTTTGTGTTTGTGTGAGCTCCTCAACCAATCACAGTTCCCCACGACCCCATTTTCTCCACCCGTGCTTTCTTTACCTAATGTGCCTCATACTAATCCTTGCTGTTCCTATCCAACCCAAAACACATACTGTTACACCTCCTGTACCACTGGGTATTGCTTGTACCTAAAGCCTGGAATTAAATCCCCACAGACACATGAGCGTAATTCCAAAAGCTGTCTCCTTGACTTCCTGGCACTGCCATCCTGTAATCATCACTACATCTTGAAGGATTCATTTAGCGCTCTCTTTTTTTCACATAAAGTCTGCCTCTTTATTCTAACCCAAACTGGAGAAGAAGCAAACAAAAGAAATGCATAAAATCTCCCATTTGTGTGTTGGATCAGTATAGCTCAATGTTCATGTCGCCCCCTAGGGATGAGATGAATACATTACACTCTAGCCTGCATTTAATGTCAGCGCTACATATTGTTAATACATAATCTTTGTCATTCACACGGTCAAGAAAAGGATCTAAACAGGCTTGGACAGCAAATAATTGAAAAGGATTATATTACAACACAGAGGATTTAATAGGTGAGCTCACCTTTGCCTTGGTGAATGTGACAGTCATACAAATGCTGAGTTTTGTAGCTGTATATTGCGACAGTACCAAATAAAAACTTAAAAAATTAAGGGATAAACCACTATCAAGAGTATTTGTCAGATTTTGATGCACAATCGTTTTGGTGTAATCGATTCCAAGTCTCCAAAAATGTTCTGACCCTTACTAGACAATAAAAAGAAACTGATCAGGTGAGCAGAAGGCTTGAATCCCTCGCTCTCATCTGAAATCTAGAACTTCAGAGAAACTCATCAATATGTTTCCTTAGGCACTAGCTGGCTAACTTGAGGTCTCTAACCGTGGTGGCTCAACGGTTAAGGCTCTGGGTTACTGATCCAGAAAGGTCACTGGTTCAAGCCCCAGCACTGCCAAGCTGACACTGTTGGGCCCTTAAGCAAGGCCCTTAACCCTCTCTGCTCCAGGGGCGCTGTATCCTGGCTGACCCTGCACTCTGACCCCAACTTCCTAACAAGCTGGGATATCTGAAGAAAAGAATTGTACTGTGCTGTAAGGTATATGTGACTAAAAATAGCTGCTTCTTCTTCTTTTAAATTTCTCTACTGGGTAATGATGCAGACTCCAAACTAGTATAGTATATAGTATAGTTTATCGTCTAGAATTCAGTAACTAACAGAAAATAAAAACAAACAAACAAATAAAATCCAAGAAAATAGCCAAGACACCAGTCTTGCTCTCGTTCCAGTTTATTGTTTACACTGTCACACTCTTCTCTCTCTCCTGATTGGCTGTCAGTCACCACATATTGTGACTACTTTCATGCCTGAAATTGGGACATAATGATGCTTCATATATCTGAGCTGGCATATGATATACCTCGTATGGTGGAACGAGCATTTTCCGCCAAATCTCTGACACCCGACACCTTTGAAACAGTGCAGACTGTGAATTAGTGCTTGTCAAGGTGACTCTCGGCAGGTCAGGAACGTCTTATCTTAGATCGTCATGACTCAAAAATCTTTCATTCAGGGACCCCGAATGCACAATAGTTGCCCAGATCTAATCTGTAGTGTAGCGCAAAGCCACAAAAGAGCACTGTTGCTACATATTCCCTGCAGTTCAGTACCTGTCAGAAATGATTGGCTGTTTATACATACAGTATGTGCCTACATTAAAATGCATAAACTCTGACTGAATTGAGCCAGTGTGTGTATGAGTGTGTGTCTTGGCATGACCCCCACCGAGCCTAACGTGCCCGAAATTCCATCTCGATCAGCCATTTCCGCTTTGCCCAAACAAACAAAAGGAAGCTGTGAAAAGAAGCGGTCTCCTAGCAACCACCACGTTCAGTAGCCGCCTTTTTCCCCATGGATTCGGAGTGTGCTGCTTTTTTCCCCTTCCTGGTCTGAAACCTCTATCCCTGTACAAATATTATTACTCGTTCAATGCCCGGTTCTTCCAACAAGATCCCTTGTTCAAACGATTTTTTTTTTCTTTTTAACATTCTAGGTTTACAACCCCTCTCTTCTCTCTCTCCATTCTGACCACACTTGATTTTTTGTTCTTCTCAATTGATTTAGGAATCTGCTCAGGTCATACCGCTGATCGTGGAGAGCTGCATTCGCTTCATCAGCCGACACGGTAATATCTCTCTCTCTCTCTCTCTCTCTCTCTCTCTCTCTCTCTCTCTCTCTCTCTCTCTCTCTCTCTCTCTCTCATGGTCTAGCGCTTGGCTGTAAGCCCTGCAGCTCCTGTTCCTCTCCCTGTCCAAGTGAACAAAATGTTCACTACGGTTCATTAATCACTATGTCTGCTCTGTGTAGCAGAACCATTTAATACTGTAGCTCATAAATTTTCATTTATAACAGTGCAATAAAATGTGGTTTGGCTTTGATACACAGTCTTGATCATCTCTTAATCAATCTTTCTGAAATGAAGTGCAGTTCAAGGTCCGGAAGTCTTATCAAAGACATGAACGCACTAGTGAAGTGAAGAAGGTCTTTGAGGATTTCCTGTGTTTTCTTACTTGAAAAGGCAACATAAAGTGATGTCACTTTGTCCGCAGGCCTGCACCATGAGGGTATTTTCCGAGTGTCTGGCTCACAAGTGGAGGTCAATGACATTAAGAATGCATTTGAGAGGGGTAAGATGATCTAATCCAATGCTCTTCCATCCCTTTATTTTCTGTAGCTCTCAGCATTATGAAATTGATGACTCACTATATTCAGTTGCCAAAATGAATCTCATCTCTTTTACTTTGTCTCTCTCTCTCTCTCGCTCTCGCTCTCTGTCAGGTGAGGATCCTCTGGCTGGAGATCAGAATGATCATGACATGGACTCCATTGCCGGCGTCCTCAAACTCTACTTCAGAGGCTTGGAAAACGCCCTCTTCCCAAAGGAGGTCTTCCATGACCTCATGGCCTGTGTCTGTGAGTGTGCACTTCACCCCCTTCACTTCCTAACACTACACACAGATCTCACTGCTAGGATACTATTCAATTATCCATAATATTTATATTTAGTAATGAAAAAAGAAATCCACACTGACATGTTTAAGATCCAATGTACCTCTTATAGTCACCTTAATTAAGTCTATTGATGCATGTTTCTCCTAATAGACATAGGAGAAGGGCTTGGGATTAATGCATGCAATTTTGAACAATTTTAAAAATTTTACAGTTTACAAACAGGCTTTATGGTGGACACTATGCTGGTTCTACAGTGTCTACACTATTATTTTATATATCTTATGTAGTGAGCACATATAGTGAACAGGAAGGCATTTTGGGCTGTGTTAATACAATGTGTTTGTAGTTGAAGATTTTTTTTTTTTACATGGATCTTGGGTAGCCTACAAGATGTTAAATCTAGACATCATCAGGCAAGAGACATGAACATGGAGAATACAAATAAAATGAAAACCTAACGTTTATGATAAAGATTTAGTCTTTACAATAGTATGTAATTGGGGGTGGGGTGGAGGGGGGCTGTGGCATGGTGGTTTACCCTTAGTGGTTAGCCCATTTGCCTCATGCGTCTGCGTTCGAGGGTTCGATTCACACCTCCGCCCTATATGCGTGGAGTTTGCATGCTCTTCCCAAACCAGATGTACTCCGGTTTCCTCCCCTACTTCAAATAAATGCATTGTAGGGTGATTGGCATCTCTAAATTGTCCATAGTGTGTGAGTGTGTGTCCGATTGTGCCCTGAGATGGGTTAGCACCCCAGCCATGGTGTCCCCTGCTTTGTGCCCAGAGTCCCCTGGGATAGGCTCCAGACTCCCTGTGACCCTGTGTAGGATAAGGGGCGTAAAAAATGGATGGATGCATGGATGGAATAGTATATAGTGTATGGGCAGTGTAGCAATACTAATAATGTTCATAAATTTGAGGCGCTGCGAATCTCCTGAACTATTAGATGCAGCTAGCTGATCATTCTAGCTATCTAGCTTAGCAGGTTTTTTTTTGTTTTGTTTTGTTTGTTGTTTGTTTGTTTTTCACACAATCTGTCTACTCCATGTATTTTATTATCTAAAATGTGCATTTTATTCTCAAAATTGAGCCAAAAAGGCATACACCGGATAAGGCAGCGTTCGCAAATCCCTCACTCTCACCAAATAAAACATAATTTTCAATACAAAAATACTGAGAAAGACAACAACATGTTTGTTTCTTTTTTTAGTCACTAGCCAGCTATCATGTGGTCTTTAACAACCTTTTAACTGGGCAATGTTAAATCTGACTATCATCTATTATTCACTGGCTTCAAACAAAAATAGAGAACAGTGAACGCCCTACATGCCGAGCAAGAAAAAAACTAAAACTCCACAGTCATAAATCCATTTTCCTCTTATGGTGTATCTTTCACTATCTGAATCCCAACTGCTTTGTTACTTTGTTGCTGTAGCTGTATTATATTTTTTTTTAAAAATCATTATTACTTAAATCCATTTGATTACAAAATCATTCACTAGCCTATTACATACGACAGACATACTACACACTACTTGTTTAGTTTAATTTGGAAAGTAAGTGCACTGCAATATGGAGAAATATTGGTCTGTTTGAGCACTGTCTTATTAATGCTGTAAAAAAAAAAAAAAAAAAAAAATGACTGTCCTGAATGTGTCCCTGCAGCCATGGAGAATCTCCAGGATCGAGCTGCCCACATTCGCAAGGTCCTTCTGTCTCTTCCCAGCAACACCCTGGTCATCATGCGCTACCTGTTTGCGTTCCTCAACCAGTAAGTGCTTTCACTGATTTACGATTAGCTCTTGCTTCTGGTCAGTTGGAGCTGATCCTAGATCAGCACTGTCACAGATGTTTTATACATATGGGCCAGGTTCAAAAGCTGCAAGGGCTGCAGGGAGGTTTGGCAAATGAGGTCACCATTCACGTCTGCGGTTAATGTGTGATTTAGAGGCGAAGCTCGAGCCGGACTCCACTGGGATTGTTAAAAGGCTGTGAGTTTTTGCGTGGTGAACCAGAGCTAATCTTAGCTTCACTTTTCTAACACTAAACCTATGTGCTTTATAATCTTACCATTTTACAAGTATTTTTATTATAAAGTATACTATATGTTTTTGTTTTGTTTGTTTTTTTGTATTTTTAAGGAATCCATATCCGAGGTGCCAACATCAGCTTTTTGTAATGCTTCCATTCCTGTCCCCTACTTTTCTACGTTCTGGGTTTTTTTTTTTTCCTTTGAAGTCTTGCTTAATCTTAATCTATGATATGGTCTTGCTTTTGCTCCAGCTGATGCATGTGTGTGCAGGAGTGTATGTGGATTCCCCCGCTGACAGAAGCCACTACAGGCCAGATATCATAGCCAGAGTGAGGGATAAAGAGAAAAAGAGAGTGGGATAAAGGGATAGAAGTATGGTGTTGCTTTCATGCTGCTAGTAATATTTCCTCTCTGAAAGAGTGCTCTGTTTGCGTGACTATAATAGTCCAGTGACAGAATGGCTCTGTTAAGCTGCCTCTTTATGTTGTAATATCTTTTCAACCTCACTTACCTGTTGAAACATACATGCTTTTGTATCATTACCACCACTCTTATGTGATTTAAGTACTAAATAGTGTAATAGTATAATGTTGGACAAGGTTAAAAAGTCAAAGGAGAGGTTGCCCAATAAAAATGCACGCTAAAGCACATTAAATTAAATTAAAACACAGTTCTCCAAATATATTTGCTTCTTTAGAACGTCATCTGTTCATTCCGAATAGCGCGCACACATTGGCATTTGGGCTAATTACCCATACTGAAACCATAAACTCAGCGACCACTTTATTAGGAACACCTGTACTCTTGCTCATTCGTGCATAAACTCCGCCCGCAGAACTGCTGACCGTGCACCACAGAATGGTGCGGAAAACAAAACCATTCGGTGAGTGGCTGTTCTGTAGGCAGAAATGCCTTGTTGATGAGAGAGCTGAGAATAGAACGGCCAGACTAGTCCGAGCTGGCCGGAAGTCCACGGTGACTCAGATAACCACTCTGTACAACCATGGTGAGCAGAAAAGCATCCCAGAATGCACAGCATGCCGTACTTTGAGGCTAGGTGAGGTTCATCCAATCTTCAATTGTGTGGTTGGTGGCACATGGTTTTAAGTATATACAGTCTTAATCACTTCCAAACATATGGTCTAGCCCTAAAAAGTGCCCTATTAGGGGCTTGAAAAAAGTGTAAAAGATAAAAAGGAAGAAAAGTTAGTGGATCTCTGTGAACTAGTTGTACCCACTCATAAATCCTGACCTGAGCTTCTCCATTTGGATTTGTTTGACCCCAGTGCCCTAGCCACCTCCCTCCCCGTGTGTCTGATTCACTACAGTTCTGTCTGACTCATGGTAACACAAACAGTAAGATCACAATAACACTATAGTGCACTGTGGGACAGTGAGAAATGTGCTAAACGAGTGTAATTTCCCCAAGGACAATCACACAGCGTTGTGTCTGCCTCAGGCCTAATGAACTTTCATAGGCGAGGTTAAGTGTTTGAAAAAGTGTAGATCTTTTTTAATCTGGGACATGTGCAGATTTGAACACAATTTCTCAAATATCATTAAAAGCGAACAAATTGTGAACAAAATATTTTGAAAATGAGCAAAACGACAGAACGTAAGATGCGGTCAGTAGAGTGCCAGCCCAAAACCTGCTTGGGACACGCGTTCGTTCGTTCTCTCTTTCTTTCTTTCTTTCTTTCTTTCTTTCTTTTCTTATCTCAGTATTTTTTTCTTTTCTTTTTTTTTCTTTTCTTTTTTGTTTGTTTGTTTAATCGTCCCTCATTGCCTCTTTTATTTACTTATTTTTATTTTATTTTATTGTGTAGTATGTAATCATTTACATGTATTTGTATTTTCATTCAGATTCTTTACTCACTAAATTCACAATAAAACAAATTTCATTGATGCTCTTTCTGGTTATTTTTATGTTAAAAAGCGTCTTATTAACTTAATCTCAGGAAAGTATCAATTAATTTAACCTGCCTCTGAAGATGTCCTCTCCTGTTGTTCTGGGTTTATGTGCATTTTGCTAACTGCAAAATAGAGGTACACTTTTGTTTTCCACCCAGAAACATTTCCGATTTTCCCTTCCCATTTTTTCCCCCATGTTTTTCTGCAGTCTTTCCCAGTACAGTGAGGACAACATGATGGACCCCTATAACCTGGCCATCTGCTTCGGCCCCACACTCATGTCTGTCCCTGAGGGTCATGACCAGGTCTCTTGTCAGGCCCATGTGAACGAGCTGATCAAGACTATCATCATCCACCACGAGAGCATCTTCCCTGGGCCACGGGAGCTCGAGGGCCCTGTGTACGAGCGCGGAGGAGCCACTGAAGAATACTGGTGAGCTCTGATTTTGGATCTTCGGGATTTTCAGGCAGTTGCGTGTGCTTTATTAAATGTGCTGGCTTTATTTGTTATCTTGAAAGTTAACTTAACATAATTCTTTCGATTTGACAGAGTATCGATTTTCATTTTTACATTGCAAATGAGACCCATCATCTCATCCTGTTTGAATCAGTAAAAGGGTGGAAAAAATAAATAAATAAAAATCTCATGCTGTTTGAGATTTGTAGTGAGTATTTGATGGTCAAAATGAAAAGGTAAGGCATACAAAGTGTTTCTTTTTTCGTTTGTAAATTTACTTGAGTAGGAGTACTATATTTCCGTTTCAGTAATATTTGATTAAAGTACAAATCCTCCAATATAGTACTTAAGCAAAATAACACAAAACAATTACTCAAGTATTTCCCCCTCCTGTATATAATTCATATAGTGGCAAATAGGTTCAATATAAATATGATATTAATATGATATTTTGTCATATGGTAAAAACGTATTTTCTAAACTGAATGCCACATGCACTGTGTACATGAGTATCCATCACTGAAATAAATATGTGACCACAGTAGCTGAATCTGAAGCGGAGGCTTATCCATCACACTTAAAACACACACACACACACACACACACACACACACACACACACACACACACACTGTTTAGTAGAGTGGGTCTCTATAGTAGCCAGAAGCACCTGATGACCCTCAGTCCGTCACCAAGGCCCAGTTTTGTATAAAGTCCAGATTCATCTTGGCTGTCATGCCCTTCTTGCTGTTTTTAAGAGGGTCCTTTACTAATGGTATGGACACTCACTGTTTTATATGATCTGTTTGTATGTTGTGGAAGGAAATGGGCTCAGAGTGCTGACTCAGGATTGCTTTAGACGCTAAAGCAGGAGGAGAGCGATTCAGATTTTAATCATTCAATATGCACACTTCATATTTCCCATAATAACTTATCTTTCTAGATTAATACAGGAACCTACCAGATAGCAAAGTAAGTTTTAGTCTGTGTCAGCTTTGCTTTATTATTAAGTCTGTCTTAATGCAAAGCAGCAATGTGTTTGGGAAGTTTGTTTAGAAAGTCGAACAATAAGATTTTGTCCTTTTAAAAGGTGCAGTGTAGTGTAAGGCACAGTGGGCATTAAGATGAAAATCAGGGAACTACTTGCTTTTGTTTGCACAGGAACCATTTGGTCTAAACCGTGGAATCTGTAGCAGGTTCATGTTACATAAAGAGCTTTTAGATGAAAGGCACAGACACGCACACATGCATTTACGTTTGAGTGGAAAAGTTTGTATACCCTTAGGACAATATATTATGTTTCATAGATGTTCCTTCATAATTTCAATATACTAATAGATCTCCTCCTGACGTGTGTGTGTGTGTGTGTGTGTGTGTGTGTAAGTGTTACAATGAAACACACATTTTAATACTTTTATATTAATATTTGGATAAGCGCACAGAAACCTAATATTATGGTACAAACAATCATTTCCGCTTGGTCTCTATAGTCAAAAAATACACTTCATTAACTAAACAGACTTGTGGGTGACAGATGGGACGTGTCTTTTTGTATTTATTTTACAGAAAACTATCAATATTTATACATACTCTGATAAAATACCACTTCTCTGTGTTTACAAGAAAACTACAGCTGCAAATTTCTCATTCAGAATACTACAGTCCGTAATTTAATTTGAGCAATAAATGTTTAAAAAAAGAGTCTTGTACCGCAAGACGTGGGCTGTCTTTTCGTTACTCTCTCTCTCTCACTCTCTCTCTCACACACACACACACACACACACACACACACACACACACAAGTGCTGATTCCTTACGTTGCTGCCGTTCCAAAACAAGTGGCCATTGCACGTGAGCTTTGCCAAGAGCTATGCTATAATCCCAAAGACCCAATTAGCACTTCATCTCTCCAACTCCCAGCGTCCCTCACTCCCTCGCTCCCATCCTATGAAACACAGCTTTTATTAGTGCTCGCTCTCTGCGTAGTAAATCACATGGCATTAGACTAAAGGGAAACAGGACAGGTATCAGACCATACGTCTGCTCAGCCGAGCGCTGGCAACTCCCCATGGAGTCTGCAAGAAAATGATTATTATGGCAATGTTTTGCATGACTCGTCTATGGAAGCTCAAATGGTAAAGCCATATTGGAGTATATAAACATTTCAGGACAGCAGAATAGTTAGTCAACGTCTACAAAAATGTCTGTGATGCTGATATTTGTCAGCAAACAAGACGCTTCACTTTAGAACACTCGGTCACATTCATACATGGTTTAGGTGAAGCCTGTCCATTTTCTTTTTGAAACGCTTCTCTGCTAATACCTCATACCTTATTTTTCCTAGCAGACTTGTAGAAGTACTGTACTGTAGGTGCTGCTTAGTGTCAGAGATGCACACAGACCCCGGCTAACCCAAGTCCTACTTCAAATCTCACTTCAAAGCAACAGCACAGCTGTTTATCTCAGCGGAGGAGATGAAAAGTCGCAACAGTAACCGGGTCTTAGGATACTCCAAAGCTCTGGACCATGTCCCACTGGGATTTTCCTTGGCATAAACCGTCCCATTTATCATCTGATATAATCAGTAATTGCTGTATCAATTTACACAGATGAATCTGATTTAGAGATTTGATCAGTGTGATTGTGGCTAAACATGATTGAGCTGGTTTATGTCGTTGCTAATGCCTGCTGATGCATACATTTCAATTGAGGTTTGTCCCAACCTGTGCCTTAATGTGTGTTGTTTTCTGGTGCAGTGATGGCCAACACAACGAGCCCCCCCTAGTGGACGAACCAGCACCTGATACCGTCTCGGACACCCATAACAGCGATGATGGTGAGTTGAAATACTACTAGACGGCATACGCTCTTCCATCCCTTTTGCAGGTTTTATAACTTATTACAGCTTATCACATTTACTGCATTCACAGAGCATGGGCTTTTTAATAGTGTCTATAATTTTAACCACTTTCAACCTTAAAGCATATTATTCAGGAGCTCTTAAGATCGAATCAATAATTGCACGGAAACTAATAGAATATTTATGTAGTAATGTTAATGACGTTTGGACTCGCCCATAGATGCTGGGAATGTAAAGGGGTAAAAATGCCTGTAATAGCATTTTAAAGGAAGGGAGAGATGATTATCCTGCCAAACTGGTGGAACAATCCCCAAAATAATGTTAATAATAATGATAGTTTCTAGATTAGGTCTAGATTAAAAACGCGTTTTGTTTTTTTTTTTACTTTGCTTTCGTTCTAAAGCACTTTGTCTGTATTATATCTGTGAATTATGCTTTTTATTGTTTAGTTTTAAAGTTGATTTAAAATTGTAAACATCTAAAATGTAAAACAAACAAACAAAAAAAACAATTAAAAAAATGACAGTTTTTACAACTTAATTAAGAAGCACATTTAGTTGTTTTTCAATTGGAATAGCTTCTATATAAATAGTGTTTTTAAAGGATCTTTAATTATGAACTTAACTTATTAATATACACTGATATTGCAAAATGCAAAATTATTAATGTTATGTTCGAAATACTATAATATAGAAGAAAAGTGCAGGATTTTGCTTGCTGTATTTACACTTTTTTAGACATTCCTGTCTGAAAATGCTATCACACTATTATCATATCAGAAATTGTTCAATCCACAATCAAGGATAGAATTTTGCTTGCTGTGTGCAGTTTGCAAGTATTTCCATGTCTGGTTTATTATTCAAATGCTTTTTTTTCCCAGTCTGTCTGATAATGTGCATGGCTACAGCAACTTGCCTGCTGATGAAGGATGTGCTCTAACCTGCCTGGCTTCCTAAGCAATAATCCTCCCTTTCTCCATCTCTCCCTCTCTCTTTTCCACCTCTTTTCTCCGCCTCATTTCCTCGCCTTTCTTCCTCTGTCTTCTCCTGGCAATGCATCTCCGGCATCTGACACCCAGGCTCGTTGAACGTTTCAGAGTCGGACCCCATCGAGGCCATCGCACGCTTCGACTACTCGGGCCGTAACAACCGTGAGCTCTCGTTTAAGAAGGGCGCCTCGCTGCTGCTCTACCAGCGTGCTTCTGACGACTGGTGGGAGGGGCGACACAACGGCGTCGACGGCCTCGTGCCCCACCAGTACATCGTTCTCCAGGACGTGTAATGATTTAGTTATATGTTTAACAGTAGGAGTACTTCAGAATAAATACTGAATGTATAGATTAGAGTTATGTACAGAAGAGATGCATTGCTTTTATTATACATTCTGAAATGACCCTGCATGTGTTACTCTCCCAGTGCGGATGGTGGTTACACAGGTCGAGGCAGTCCAAAAGCTGACCTAGAGGGTCCCCATGATGGAGTAGAGGAGAAAGTGTCTACCAGAGGCAATGCCAGCTCTCCCATTGGAGGCCATGTAGCTGATATCTATCTGGCCAATCTCAACAAGTAAGATCTTTCTCTTAGTTTGTGTGTGCGTTTGTGTAGTTGTTCGGTCAGAGATATGCCTTTATTTGTCAAAACAGTAAACAAGATCAATATTGTAAAGGTCAGTACTGCTAAACTGGCTGACCCCAAATCGATGCTGTGCCATAAGATCTGTGGGAGAATCGATTTGACGTATTGGATGTTGGAGTGAATATGAGCCTGAATGTATTTATGAATTGTCATGACTGTGTTAAAATATAATCCTTGTCATGAGACGGAGGAGGGAATAGAAAACCTACTCTGTCCCTGTCTGTAACAGGATGAGGAAGCGTCCAGAATCCAGTGGAATCCGTAGAACGTTCCGGCCGGTAGACGGCACCGGCGAGGGCTTGTCCGTACCCACGGGAGGTCTGAGAGGCACTTCGTTGCCTGCAGCTGCGTTGCCCAAAGAGGGCACAGACAAGCGGCCACTGAGCGCCCACAGTGTCCTCAACTCCATCACCCGCCACTCATCCCTCAAAGCCAAGGTGGAGAGCCCTCAGTTCCGCAGAGGCACCCCTGCTGGACGCTCCAAGAGTTTTAGCAACCATCGACCTCTCGACCCCGAAGTGTTCTCACAGGTTGAGCACAGCTCACAGGTGAGACGTTACATTAGCTTTCATTTATCATGTGCAGTACTATCTTCTGTTGAGTTTATAGCAATACAACAGCAAGAATTTAGTGGAAAATATACAAAATAACTCCTTCATGTTCTCATTTTCATCCACAAAATATCTCATACATGAGCTACAAGGCTTCAGGGTGTGATGTATCTGAATCTTCAGATGATTCAGAATGCAGCATCACGTCTCATCTTCAACCAGCCCAAAAGAACCCATGTCACACCCCACTTCATCTCCCTCCACTGGCTTCCTGTAGCCGCCGTATCAAATTCAAGGCCTTGATGCTCACGCTGGATCAGCACCCTCATACCTCAACACTCTCCTTAAGGCTTACGTTCCCTCACGCAATCTGGATCGGTTAACGACCGACGCTTAGTAATGCCTACTCAGTGTGGCTCAAGGTGCCTTTCCAGAACCTTCACACTAACTGTCCCTCAGTGGTGGAATGAACTTCCAACCTCAATCCGGACTGCAGAACTCAATTATAAATCTTGTGTGGTAGCACTACTTGTATCGTTCTCCACTTGATATATCGCTTTGCTTGTATTTCCTCATTTGTAAGTCACTTTGGATAAAAGCGTCTGCTAAATGACTAAAAGTAAATGATTAGAGGAAGCTTGTTCAATCTCCTCCAGTAACAAGCACGGTTTTACTTTACTACCTCACTTTTTTTTGTTTAGTTTAATCAGCAGAAAGTTCCACTGTATTTGACAGTTTAAACTGTTATTGCAAGGACTGATAGATGGAGCTCTTGTAAGTGAACAGTATACATGATTGCACTAAACTTATGTTGGTCCGTATGTGGCCATACAGTCCACAGTCTTTGTTCCCTGCGGCAGCTTCCCTCTGAGAAGTGCTAAGATGGACTTGCATTTGTGGAGCAATTTCATGGTCGGCTGGCAGCGCGTGATTGATCCGGCTCAAGGCAGCAATTCATTTGGAGTGGTCTCACGCTGGATGAAGCTCAGGGAGGTGTCTGGGTAGATTACAGCTTTTAGATGAGACTCCGTATGGAGTGAGTATGAGACTCTTCACCCAGCAGACAGCTAAACGTAATGGACACTTGGACTGGCTATAACAGCAGTGTATAGGAAGTCTTTCTGAAGAAACAACAGGTGTATGATATTGGCCAAAAACCACGATTAATATCTACAGTATTACTGAAGCTTATGATTAGTAGGGAGGTAAAAAAAGGCAACACCTAAAGATCAACACTTTGTACGTCAGAATATTTTTTGGGAAGTTCTCCTATCATTCCTGCAGCCTCAAAAAAGACATCACTCGGAGGTTGGGGAAACTTTAGTCTCTGTGGCATGCCATAGTCTCTAAAAAAGAGAAGACGAAGAAGAAAAAAGAATGTAGTAGACTGCTGATATCCAACCAGTCAGAACTATAACTTTTTTACTTTCTCTCTCTTCATGTCTCGCATCTCTTTTTCTGCTCTTATCACTGTTCCTAACATTAACCGCTAGCTAGTTTATCTATTGTTAATTAGCTAACTAACATTAACCTGTATCTAACTTGGGTATTTTTTAGCTAGCTATCTTGAGTACCTTTTCCTAGCTTGCTAGCATTCATTTCTAGCTGACTTTGGTATCTTTAGTTAGCTCACTAGCAATGCAATAACCTTTATCTTACTTGGGTATTTATAGCTAGCTTACTAGCCTTGACCTCTAGCTAACTTGGGCATCCTTAGCTAATTTACTACTGTTAACCAAATGATAACGTATGCTTGTCTAATTATAATATAATAATTATAGTTGCTCTCTTATCTTTTCCTCTTTTTCTTTTATTCATAGTCATATACTCTTTGTTCCTATATTAATGTTTTCCTCTGTCCCTCAGGAAATCCAGGCGACCATGAGCACGGCACTGAGTGAACTGCAAGATCTGGACAAGAAGAGCAGCATGAAGCCGGCGCCTGACGTTGTGCTCGACACTCTGGAGCAACTGAAGAGCGGCGGAGCCTCCGAGCCATCCAGCCCGCTGCACTCCCGTCCACTCCAGCACCAGCTCCAGTGCCCACTCCAGCGCAGCGCCAGCTCGGCCAGTGATGTGCCCTCCGCCTCACGCCCGGTCAAGAGCCCAGCACCTAAGAGCCCTCTGTCCTCAGGAATGACGGCCACTGCACTCTCTCCTTCCACTTCCACTTTCCGAGATAACCGGCCGCCAGCCACCAGACCCAAACCTGCAGTCTTCCCTAAAAGTAGCAGCACCAGCAGCACCACTAGTATCCCTCCATCTCCCCCACCACCTCCTCCACCTACCGATAAATCCTGCCCGGCTTGAGAAATCCGTAAAACCTTGCTTTATCGTGATTCCAGAATCCAGCCGCTGTTTGATCCTGATTAGTCAGTGGAGGGATAAATAACTAACCTCGTTTAATTAATCCATTATGTACCGTAACCTCAATTCTGAAATGCAGTGTGTGGATGTGAGTGTGTGTATTGTCTGTGTGTGGTCCACATGCACATGGTGGGATTTTTCAGCACTGTTGAAAACCCAAGAAAAAAAATTCTGGCTGGGACGTGAACACTCTCGATCCCTCTTTATAATCTAGGTTTAGTGATTTATTATTATTTTTTAAAGGGTTGTGAATTGGATTGGATTATTTTAGAAAATATGTAGCTGTGAATAACTCTTAAGTTCCTTTCACTCTCTCTCACTTTATACTTAAATACTTACTCTCGAGGGAGCTGGACTTTACTTGTGCCATGACGGAAACTGAACGTTACCGCAATACTCTACTACGGACTCCATAGCATCGTGCTGGGGGAAATAATGTATCTGTGTATTTATATGCAGCTTTTTTAAGTACTGAGATTGTGTCCATGTTTTCGTCAGGATAAGCGATGTTGGCTTGTATCCTCCTCACATTGGATATACCTGCATTTGGAATTCAGGATAAAGCCCAAATGCTTCAATACTTCTTCTCTGTAGGAATTCCAGCATGGCAACTTGCTTGCACTACTTTCTCTTGAAAAGTAATACTACTTTCTTAATGATAACTGTTAATGCTAACTTTTTTTAACACTGATCAGCAGTTGTGATATATAACTTTAGCCTGTTGGCCGAGAACTATTATTAACCATTTATCCACAAGCACCTGGCAAGGTCTCAGGACAAAAAAACAAAAAAAGGAAGTAGCATCTCGCCTTATTGTATAACATGAAGAGCAGCACTGTCGGATAGTGTCGGTTTTTGATCTTCACTTCACACCCACCATATCTTATCTAGTTGAATCAGTAGAAAACAAGTGGGCGGGATCATGGTGGTTTTTTGTCAGTAAAAAAAAAAAAAAAGGAGGCGCTGCTTACTACTAAGTAGCGCTCACATTGAACTTTTGGCTTTCTGTTTTCTTACTTGTGCTTGGCCCCCATATGGAAAAAAATAGATAGCTAATGTTACTTCTAAATTCCCTCCAAAATCACATGCCCTCAGGATAATAGTGTGGCGAAAATCCTGCACAAAAGTGGCCAAACGTTCATGTAACTTGTCAGTCAGTACCTTTACATGGACGACAATAATCCGATATTAACCCAGTTGAGACGACACTCTGATTAAGAAACTACCATGTAAACTGTGATTATTGATGACCTTAATCCGACTACAGTCATACTCGAAGTAAACATAAATGGAATTATGACGTGTGGAATATTCCTGTTTTAGTCGCATTATGGAAGTGCATTATAGACATGTACACACCTTAATCACATTATTAACATCGTGTGGGAGTTTTCACCGCATTTTGCGACAGGACACATACACACACGGCAGTGCTCAACCGTTTGACGGCAAACAAGAGACCACGGCTGCGTCCAAAACCGCGTACTTACCTACTATATAGTAGGAGAAATACATGTATTCCAACTACTATATAGTAGGTAAGTACGCGGTTTGGGACGTAGTCCACGGCTTCAAGCAGTCTTCTATTAGCACGTATAGCACGATAAATAATTAACTACACTTGAAGCTTACGTAAAATTAAAAATGAAACACTCAGAACTGTATACGGTACCATAACGAAGATGACCTGTATGTTGATACGTGAAATTCTGGAGGGAACATTGAACAGCGTGGCGTGGGGACGTAATGACGTGTGCCATTAATCCATCTATGTTCTATAACATGTAAAAAGGGGAACATGAAAGGAATATCCTAAAAGTAACTCATATAAACACCTTAATCAGAATATTGTCTTATTCAGAATAATGTCAATAATTAGATTACTGCTGTCCATGTAAAAGTAGTCACTGTCACGTGACCAATCAGTCTGATGCTACAAAAAATGCCCGAGTCGGAGAATTTGACATCTGATTCAGTTGGTAGATAAAATTGTGAGATTATTTGAAACAGCAGGTGAAACACCAAACTCTAATGGAATTGCACACCAGTCAATAGAAGAGACCTCAAGACACTGGCGGCATCCTTACCTGACAGGATTCAGCTCTATTACTGGGCCGATATGCAGCGTAACCAAGTATTAAGGGGGAAAAAAATTACACAGCCGACCAATTTTTGTCCAGGGAGCAACTTTTTTGCCTTTATACCTCCCAGCTTGACTATACAGCAAATCTTAAAACTTGCATGGTGCATAAGGTAAAGCTTCACTGCTTCTCAAACCTTTCCATTCTTATACCAGATTCACAAGCACTTCTTCATAGCTTACTCTTCATATTTCTCCTACAGTTCCTTATCAGTAGACATAATCCAGCAGAACAGAGGGTATTTCTGTGTATACCTGTAATTATTAAGATTTAGATTATAACTGGAAAAAAAATGCTAAAGTGAGGAATGTCTTGTAAATTTGGTGACGTATTGATGCAAAAAAAAATAATAATAATGGTTTCCTTCTGCCTTACCTGAATTTATTTACAATTCTCGTGGGCCTTGCGTTTGCATCATGCTAATTGTGTATCTGTAAGTATGTTTCTATGTATGTTTATATGTATGTATAGTGTAAACCTCCTAATGGAGGCAGTTCGTTGATATTTGATCAAAACTTTAAACAGTCCACGGGATTTGACTGTGGATATACAGATTTACGAAATGGCAGACACTTTTCTTAGTCTTTATGTGAAAATTAAGGATGAGAGCACGCCCTAAACTGGGATCAGGTTAATCCAACTCCTCAGTTTTTAGGATTTATCTCAGTGTTGTTAGAGTTACTGTCAGCCCAAGATTTTTTGGATTGGAGATTTTGTGACAAACCAGTCTTCTGCATGTTTATATATTTCCCCAGATCTCTTAACTACATAAAATTGCCAGGCCGTTTTATCTCAAATCTGCGCCTCTTTCTCAGTTCATCTAATCTATGTATGCTTTTTAAAGATTTTTCCCGAGACACCTTGACTATTTACAAGTCTTGATGTGGTGGATGGGAGTAAAAATAATGTTGGGTGTGTGTTTTGAAGTCAGGAAGAAAAAACATGCATGGGGCCAGTTGATTTTTTTTCAATAATTTTTCTTTTTTCAAGGGCAATGAAGACCCATTTATTAAAAGCCTTAACAGCATGGAAATGGTGAGAAATGCCTAGAAACTCTTCCAACCTGAAAGACCAGGAAAAAAAAAAAATCAGCAACTTAGCGAAGCGAAATTTTAAGAGGTCATCTTTTCTAGGAAAACTTTTTGGATGTTATTTTGTTCTGTGTTGTGTTGCAATTCTCTACATGTCTTAACTGGTGAATTAGGTATATCTCTGTGTGCTATGATTGGAAATTTACTCTTTGTGTTGTTCCTAATACCTCATAAAAGGCAACTGGAAACCAAATTGGAATGAAAAAAAGAAAAAAAAGAGGCATTAACATGCATAAAACATAATTAACTCATGCAAAGTGCTTGGTGAGATGTTCTGTCTTAATGTGTAACTTTTTTTTTTACTGTGCTGTTGGCTGAAGTCTCAGTTTACATATTACACACATCTTTATATTTTCAAGTCTGCAATTTTAAACCCGATTCTTAATTTGCACTTGAATCTGCATTGTATGTTGGTGAACAGATTGAGCGAGGGTTTGCTTTTTTTTTTTATCGTAACTATTGTTAAATGTGTATTTCCTATCCATTTTAAACAAGGCTGTAAAATGAACTGTTTTGTCAGAGGTATTTATAGTCGTCCATTCGAGTATATGTTAATGAGAGAAACCTGTGTTCAGATGTACTTTGTATATACAATGGTGTACATTACAGAGGTACATTCTTTCTCTTTGGTTTTCTTTCTTTCTTTCTTTCTTTCTTTTTGGAGAGGGGAGGGGTACAGGATTGTACAGTAATAGCAATAGTAGTTTACTCTCAAATACACCTTATATAATTCCATGCATAGTTCTTGTAGTAAACATTTTTTTAATAAACCGCTTGCTATACATGTCATTGACTTGGCTGAGTCTTTGTAATGTTTGAACATGAATCCAGTATAAATATAAAGCACAAGTAGTTGTGGGAAGCCTGGAGCCTATACCAGGGAACTCTGGGCATGAGGTGGGGTACACTCTGGACGGGGTGCCAACACAACACAGGGCACAACTGCACACACATTTACATACTACGGACAATTTAGCCTACAAAAAGGCCAATCAGCCAAGGTGGAGGCGGAAGGCAAACATGCTAACCGCTAAGCCACTGTGCCCCCAAACGTGATATGAACACAGTGTCATGATGGTACAGTGGGTAGTATTGGGACCTCGATCCTGAGCTGAGGTTGCTGTCTACTTGAAGTTGTACATACAGGTGCATCTCAAAAAATTAGAATATTGTGGAAAAGTTCCTTTTTTCTGTAATTTATTATCATATATTATTCATCCATCCATCAATATTCTATACCACTTATCCTTCAGGGTCATGGGGAACCCGGAGCCTATCCCAGGGAGCATGGGGCACAAGGTGGGGTACACCCTGGACGGGGTGCCAATCCATCACAGGGCACGATCACATACACATTCACACACCCATTCACACACAGACACTTCAGAAATGCCAATCAGCCTACCATGCATGTCTTTGGACTGGGGGAGGAAACCGGAGTACCCGGAGGAAACCCCCGCAGCACAGGGAGAACATGCAAGCTTTGCTCACACAGAGCAGCGGCCGGAATCGACCACAGCCCTGGAGGTGTGAGGTGAACCACTAAGCCACCGTGCTCCCTATATTATTCATTTGTTCTAATAATATGTGCTAGCTTTTAAGCATCATTTACAATTAGAAAATGTCCATATGTGCAATACTGTGTGTCTGCGTTGTGCAGCAGCAGCTCTGGTCCAACTAGCAATGGATTAATGATCAATTATGAAGTCTCAGAGGCTAGTGTCACTATTTTCACTCTCCCATACCATTGGCACAACTGTGAAAGACCTGGACAGTAATATGAGCCGTCTTATGGCATGATCAGATTTGCATGCAGTTATTGTTAGGATTTGAATGTCAGTAGGAATAAAGATATTCAGACAGGTTCAGCCACTGTCACATCATTACAGCCACCACAAGAAAGTGGAAATGTAAAATTCCCTCGTTTTTACTCATCATAACACCAGAACCCGCAATGGACTGGTGTCCTGTCTGGAATGTGACTCCAGATCCAGAAGACCGCTGAGCAGGATGAAGCAGTTACTGAAGATGAATGAATAATTTAATAAGGAAAAAATGCATCACTTAGTTTCATATAATATCTTCTACCTAATGTATAGTAATGATTCTCTTTACACAGAACCCAAGGGACAACAAATTTCTAAGACAGGAAGCCAAGTGCATTAACCTGTCAGAGAGCACAGAATTCTACAGTCCCCCCTACTTCTACAATATACTCAAAAATAAAATAATATCAAATAAAGTAAGATACTATTACATTATTAGTGTTTTATTTGTTTGTTTATTTATTTATTTACTTACTTATTTTTGTGTTCCTGGATATCTATTTTACCAAGTTTTGTAATAGGGTCATAGCATAATATGTCAACCACTAGATGGTGACAAATCTCAGAGTAAGTTTAAACACTCATGGTACACTGCTATTAAAATGATGGCTGAATACTGAATATATAACTATAGAAGGAAAATAACTGAACGCAGCATTATTATATTACTAGTTGCTGATACATTTGTTTATAGGTGCCTTTATAATGGGGACAATGTTCTCACTTGCATCCCCTACTGTTTGAAGTCAAACATTTGGTTATTTGACAAATTAATTAGAGATAGCCAATATGACCACACTTACATTTCAAGCCTTATGTATATACATAATAAATAGGTCTTCATTTAATTATTAAGATACAAACCTCACCTTAATTATCTCATTCCTGTGCACCTTTACACACAAGTAGTTAATTAATCTTGAATTTGACACGTGTTACTTTGTCCAATTGTCTTCAAACTAACTTTCCTTTCAACAATCCATGTTATCATTTCACTTCAGAAAATAGAGGGTTAATATTTAAAATATGAAAATCTGTGCAAACTCTGCCCTTTCTAGTTTCTGTTCCAATGTCTTCAGCTAAATAATTTACATAATATGTGCTTGGCCGCAGCAGATGAGCTGCTACAGTTTCAAAAACAACAATGCATGAACTAGGGTAAGGATTTTTATTTCATTATTTATTTATTTATTTTCCGTGTCTTGTTAGAGAAAGAAAAACACTCAGATGTGCAGAATAGGGCGCTCCAGTCCTGGGCCAAGAATGAGAACTTGCTGGCAAATGCACTAGTTTTAATAATATGGTGTCATGGCGCATGTCTTCCAGGAGATGGCGATGCAAATCGAAATATATGTTTACATCCGTGTAGAACTGGAGGACATAGATAATAATGCCAGATAATGAAAAGAAAATAATAAATACAATAAATAATGTAAATGTAACTTTACATTAAACGGCATTTGGTTTTATTTATCCAGTTTGCTTAGGTCTTTCTCATCTCTATTAACGTGAGTAATACATCCCGTAGCTTCCCCATGAACTACAACAAGGAAGTTCCTGCTTGTCAAACGGAAAGTCTCGTTTGTCAAGTGAAACTGTACTGTCTGTCCTGTACATTCGCTGTGGGAAAGTCAGGGTTTAACTACGTGAAGATTGTTGTATTGTATATTAAATGGTGAGTTTGATTTCATTTCTTTACTTGCTGTCTAATCAAACGCAGCACGAGGAAGCTGGGAAGGAATCAACAGAGCAATTGCTCAAAAAGAGAAAAGAACAACAGAATAAATAAGCTTCAGTGTACAGTAATCTAGTTTAGTTAAAATATCAAATTTTCGACAAGATTATCCCTAAAACACGCATTTTAAGTTCATGTTGATAAGAAACGTGTCATAGTTCAGACAAGTTTGTGACAACGTTTTGAAGGTTTGTTTATTTTTCTACAGCTACTGAGAAGTTATCAGTTTCCTCTACATGACTTGTTTACAGTGGCACTGACAAGAAACTGACAAGAAAAGGTAACTTTTACAATGTAATTTAGAGTATTAACTTGTTGTTGTTGTTGTGTTTATTTGTGTTATGTTATGTTATGTTATGTTGTTATCAAACACATTTGTATTTTGATGGACCGTGCCTCAGGTTGATGAATGGCATTTAAAATGATGAGGAAGCATGAGTCTGTTTACACATCAAAAATGTGTGTAAAAGGATTTTAGGTGTTTAACCATTAAGACGTAACGCTAAATTTCAAACAAGACAAGCAGACATGTACTTTATGGTATTTTTTTTTTGTATTATTATAGCTCAATCCTTTTACGTACGAGCCTGTAAGACCTTAAACCATTTAATCCAATTTTTGTTTTCATATCTGCATGACTACGCTTACGACATTTTACATTTACATTTACATTTATTCATTTAGCAGACGCTTTAATCCAAAGCGACTTACAAATGAGGAAATATAAGCAAAGCGATATATCAAGCAGAGAACAATGCAAGTAATGCTACCATACAAGATCTTTTAATTGAGTTCTAGAAAATCAAAGTGGGCAGAGTAGAGGTATAAGAGCTAGAGTAGGGTTTTTTGTTTTCTTTAAGGATAATGTGGGGTTGGCATTTTAGGGGTTAGTTAGGTGTTCATGGAAGAGGTGGGTCTTTATCTGTTTTTTGAAGATAGTGACAGACTCTGTGGTCCATATTGAGGTTGGAAGTTCATTACACCACTGAGGAACAGTTAGTATGAAGTGTGCACTACTGTGCATATTACACCTTGGACAGCCGAACGGCTCAAACTGTGATTTTTCAATACATTTTCAAATGTTTGTTTTGGAAAAAAATTAAAATACGTTTTGTTAACATCAGTAACAACAAAGTGTTCAGGACAGTTTGCTTTTGCGGTTTCTCTAAAATGACAAAGACTTTTCTTTTGTCTTTTTCTTTTTTAAACTTATTCAAGGAAGAGAAAAAAAGAGAGACTGGTGAGTGGATGACTTTTATTGCGGCTATAAAGTACCGTAAGTGATAACATTAACTAAGCTGTCTCACGGACATTCCAAATTAACGTAACTGTATGGGATGTCATTGTTTTTTTTTGTTGTTGTTATTTTTACATACAGTTATTGTGGTATAAGAGGAATATGGGACATGGGACATGCTGTTATAGGAAAGTAATCAATTTTGGGATTAGTATTGGGCATCAGGCCTCATCACACTACACCGTCGTTGATTATTTTCCTCTAGCAGCATGTTTTATATGTTTTATTTCTTATGTATAACTTCTAATCAACAATTAAGTGAATAAATAAAGCAAAAGTACTTTTTTTCTTTCTTTTAGAAATTCACAAAGCCAAATCAAAATTGGTTCAGCTTTTTATGCAGAACACAGAAGAACATTTCATACAGATACGGCGGTACAGTACAGACACGTTAGAACTACTGTGCAGTTGCAATCAAAATTATTCAATCCCCACTGCAATTCAGGTTTATTGGACAGGACTATGATCCCAAGCATACATCAAATTCCACCATGGCTTGGTTGAAGAAGTCCTAGAAGATTCTACAGGGCCATCCCAGTTACTTGACTTAAACCCCATCGAAAATCTATGGTGGGATTTGAAGAAGGCGGTTGCAGCACGCAAACCCAAGAATATTACTGAACTGGAGGCCGTTGCTCATGAGGAATGGGCTAAGATTCCTCAGGAACGCTGCCAGAAGCTGGTGTCTGTCTATGCATCTCATTTGCAGCAGGTCATAACAGCAAAAGGTGCTCTACTAAGTACTAAAGGTGCTTGCCATGAAGGGGCTGAATAATTTTGATACTGGAGAAATCCTTATAAGTTGCATTTTCAGTTGAATTTAAGGTAACCACTTGAAGCATTCATTGTGTTTAACTATTTCAGTTGATTGTGTTTGATTTGTTCATTGCGAACAGCTGAAAGTCTGTCAATTTTGACAATAAACCTGATTTGCACTGGGGGTTGAATCATTTTGATTGCAACTGTATGTAATACTGTCTTATACAGTCCCCTCCAGAACTATTGGAGCTACAAATTGGGTCGTCTGATACAAAATGTACTATCTTCTATGTCGTTTAACACATTTGCATGTTCTTACCAGGAAATAAAAGCTGAAAGTCTCAATGAAACCCTCTTCTCATATTCATCTTTTGATCTCAAACACAAATGTTTTCAGTCTACAGCAAAAATAACTGAATTGGCCTTGCCGTTCCGATAGTTTCGGATGGGACTGTGTAGATTAATATGTCTGAATGCCTTTTTTTTCCCCCTTTTGTTCTTTTTCATAGGTTCGACCACCATGACAGCGAGTACAGAAAACCATCTTTGGTCCACTGAAGATATTCTTGGTCAGGGAGCGACCGCGAGTGTCTACAGAGCCAGAACCAAAGTATGTCTGTCCTCTGACACCGTTATCTGATGCTCTGAGACATTTGTGACATTGACCTATATATGATGTCTGTTCATTGTCTGAGAAAATGACTCAGATGTTGCACATATTCCCCCTCTTTGTTTTTTTTGTTTTTTTTTTTTGAAGAAAACAAGTGAAGTGGTTGCAGTGAAGGTGTTCAACATGGCCAGCTACAGCAGACCGTACGAGGTACAGATGAGGGAGTTTGAGATGCTGCGGAGGCTGAATCACGTCAATATCGTCAAACTCTTCACCATAGAGGAGGTGGGTTTTGTGATGCTTATCTGATGTTCCTTTTTTGTGACGGTTCTCAGCCATGTCTGTCGTGTGTGTAGGTGTGTGTTTGTGCGCCTTCGCCTATCTGCTTCATATGTCACTTACAATTCTGAACTACTTCTCACACCTTCCAGAGAGCCACGAGCAGGACCCTTAACTCTCTCACTTGCTTAGTTATATGTTTTAATTGTGTTCTTCCTTACTTTTAATTTAGACATTTCTTTTTAAATGGGCTTAGCAGATTTGTATGCGATTTACCATTAGTTGTTTACCATTCACTATTTTTTACTAATTAGTTAACTAATTTACCATTACTTTACTTTGGCTATTTCAATCTTAGTTACGTAGATGAAGAGGAATTATATAAATCTCTAATAAACAGTATTTGAAATCTTTGTCCCCACATGAGTTAAGTCCAAACATTTAACATTTAGTTAAATCGTTTATCTTTTATGCCCTTGGTCACATTGTGCACAAATTCATCAGTCAAAACCACATCGATTATGGAACAAAACCTGAGCCGTTTATATTTTAAAAACGTAAATTGAATTGTTTTGTTTTGTTTTTCTTTCGTGTAGATGCAGGCAAACCCCAAACAGAAAGTTTTAGTAATGGAGTATTGTTCAGGGGGAAGTCTTTTGAATCTGCTAGAGGAACCTGAAAATGCGTTTGGCCTGCCCGAATCTGAATTCCTTATAGTGATGCAGTGTGTAGGTAAGCATTTAAAGACTCAATCTCCTAGAAAACCAGATAAACAGTACTGCATGTGTTGAAGGGATACGGTATGTTTGCTGTGATCATGTTATGAATAAGAGTCCTGGATAAGATAATATTACAGGAGCAGTTCTTAGAAAGTGTCTCTACTAGCTCTTAAAATTCGTGAAAGACTGATATATAATATTATGAAATATGGCAGATGGAAAGGTATTGCAGGAAATCAGTTAAAAAAAAAAAAAAGCGACATGGTTAAAAATGAATTGTTAATCATCCTAAAAATATTGTGCTTTGTCCAAATTTGCAGTTCACGGGATGAACCATTTGCGTGAGAACGGGGTGGTCCACCGAGACATCAAGCCAGGTAACATTATGAGGCAGGTGGGGGAGGACGGATGCTCAGTCTACAAACTCACAGACTTCGGCGCTGCTCGGGAACTGGAGGATGACGAGAAGTTTGTGTCGATCTATGGCACGGAGGAGTACTTGGTGAGACTTCAAAGACATCAAAGAAATCATATTAACTTTTGACCTAAAAAATAAGACTGGAGTTGTAAATATGATTTGAATTCCTGTCACATGACCTCCATCTCACAATTGCATGTGAACGGGTTTCTGAATATTTGTAAATGTGGCTCCTACTCGAATGAATCTGATATCAACAAGCTGTATTGGATATTTGAAAATAAAATTCTAAAAAACCAAAAGAGAGAATTTGGGTCAACCGGAACACGAGGGCCAAATCTGCTTTTATTTATTTATTTATTTATTTATTTATTTATTTATTTATCTATCACACCAGTAGTATATCCAAGGCTGATTACAAGGCTGCAGATTATATCGGATGCATGTCATATACTAGTTAGTGTAATTATTTGGACTCATTTTATATGTGCAGCTGTTCTTTTATGTACAGCATCCAGATGTTTGGTGTACTTTTAAACAATAAATATCAATTAGGTACTTTTTTTGTTATTTTTATTTAAATGGTGAAACAGTGGCTAGTGTGCAGTTCTTTCTCTCATGTGCAGCATCCCGACATGTATGAGCGTGCAGTTCTGAGGAAGCCCCACCAGAAGACCTTCGGAGTGACCGTAGATCTGTGGAGCATTGGTGTAACTTTCTACCACGCTGCAAGCGGCAGCCTGCCTTTCATACCGTACGGAGGACCACGCAGGAACAAACAGATAATGTAAGGGGGAGTAGGGTAAAAATATTATAAAATACACTGTAATCCCAAGGCTTATTTTCTCCTCATGTTCAATATAAGGGCATAATCTTTTGAAAGACTACAAATGTTTTGAACTGCTATTAAATGGAGGTGGGGATTACCTGAAAGGGATTCCCCCAAAGCCAGATCAGCATAACGCTTCTATATACAGTTTATGTAATTATTACCGGTATTAAAGCTGTTATTACATGTCTCATTTGATCATAGGTATAAGATCACCACTGAAAAGCCAGAGGGGGCTATCGCAGGGGTTCAGAAAGTTGACAATGGACCCATAGAGTGGAGCTATCATCTTCCCCACTGCTGCCAGCTTTCAGAGTGAGTATTTCTGACAGGTTTAGATTCGAGCCCTGAGTTTAGCTCTGACTTTGGAGTATATACAGTTTAAACATATGTGCTGTGATAACTCTACAACCCAGTACAGTCACAGCGTGATGTTCTCCATTGTATGTGCTTATAGTTTCACATGTTTGTTTAAGATGATTATGGGAAGTTTAGGAATTTGATTAGGGGAACTGCTAGAATACATTAAAGAAAATTCATTATACAGTCTGCATAGGTGTTAGTGGTATGTAAAGGTGTTGATTCATTTTCTATACATGAAAATAATGTCAGCTGCAAGGTGAATCAGAGGTTTATAAATTATATCACAGGGACTTGTATGACAGATGCACTACATAATCTAAGACTAAAAATAAACGCTGGGTTGTTTTTTTAAATGTTAGAAAGAAAATGTGTAATTGTTGATGTTTATTTAACATTTATGGAAGGAGTCTCCAGTGTCAGCGCTTTGTAAATATTTCATTCAGCATTCAATTATTGTTGATTGAAATTTTTTTCAAAAAAGGTGTCATATACTTTTTCACATGGTAATTTTACATGTTACGTTACACTGTTTTAAAAACGGTACCGTATTTGAATGTGTTGTGGCTGGGAAACATTTTCACATTAACCTACATTAACCTTAACATTTATTCAGCTCCAACTACAAATCAATAACGTTGACTACCGAATGGGTATTCTTGTGTTTTTTCGAGAGCCGAATGCGTTTTGGTCTCTTACATTATCTAACATCAACCCTTCCACGGGCTGCACCTGGAAGTAATATTTTTGTAACATTGTTACCATTAGCAATAAAGAATATCATTGCCTTTATCTTGTTCTGTTGTTTCAGAGGGCTGAAAATGCACCTGGTTCCAGTGCTGGCCAACATCCTGGAGGCCAATCAGGAGAAATGCTGGGGGTTTGACCAGTTCTTCACCGCTACCATGGACATCCTCCAACGTGTGAAAGTGCACGTCTTCTCACTTCAGCAAGCCACCCCCCACACCATCTACATCCAGTTTTACAAAACGTTAGTACTGATAGAACTGCTACAGTGAGGGAAAAAAGTATTTGATCCCCTGCTGATTTTGTACGTTTGCCCACTGACAAAGAAATGATCAGTCTATAATTTTAATGGTAGATTTACTTGAACAGTGAGAGACAGAATAACAACAAGAAAATCCAGAAAAATGCATGTCAAAAATGTTATAAATTGATTTGCATTTTAATGAGGGAAATAAGTATTTGACCCCTCTGCAAAACATGACTTAGTACTCGGTGGCAAAACCCTTGTTGGCAATCACAGAGGTCAGACGTTTCTTGTAGTTGGCCACCAGGTTTGCACACATCTCAGGAGGGATTTTGTCCCGCTCCTCTTTGCAGATCTTCTCCAAGTCATTAAGGTTTCGAGGCTGATGTTTGGCAACTCGAACCTTCAGCTCTCTCCACAGATTTTCTATGGGATTAAGGTCTGGAGACTGGCTAGGCCACTCCAGGACCTTAATGTGCTTCTTCTTGAGCCACTCCTTTGTTGCCTTGGCCGTGTGTTTTGGGTCATTGTCATGCTGGAATACCCATTCACGAGCCATTTTCAATGCCCTGGCTGAGGGAAGGAGGTTCTCACCCAAGATTTGACGGTACATGGTCCTATCCATCGTCCCTTTGATGCGGTGAAGTTGTCCTGTCCCCTTAGCAGAAATAAAACCCCAAAGCATAATGTTTCCACCTCCATGTTTGACGGTGGGGATGGTGTTCTTGGGGTCATAGGCAACATTCCTCCTCCTCCAAACACGGCGAGTTGAGTTGATGTCAAAGAGCTCCATTTTGGTCTCATCTGACCACAACACTTTCACCCAGTTGTCCTCTGAATCATTCAGATGTTCATTGGCAAACTTCAGACGGACATGTATATGTGCTTTCTTGAGCAGCAGACCTTGCGCGCGCTGCAGGATTTCAGTCCTTCACGGCGTAGTGTATTACCAATTGTTTTCTTGGTGACTATGGTCCCAGCTGCCTTGAGATCATTGACAAGATCCTCCTGTGTAGTTCTGGGCTGATTCCTCACTGTTCTCATGATCGTTGCAACTCCACGAGGTGAGATCTTGCATGGAGCCCCAGGCCGAGGGAGATTGACAGTTCTTTTGTGTTTCTTCCATTTGCGAATAATCGCACCAACTGTTGTCACCTTCTCACCAAGCTGGCAATGGTCCAAGCCCATTCCAGACTTGTGTAGGTCTACAATCTTGTCCCTGACATCCTTGGAGAGCTCTTTGGTCTTGGCCATGGTGGAGAGTTTGGAATCTGATTAATTGATTGCTTCTGTGTCTTTTATACAGGTAACAAGCTGAGATTAGGAGCACTCCCTTTAAGAGTGTGCTCCTAATCTCTGCTCGTTACCTGTATAAAAGACACCTGGGAGCCAGAAATCTTTCTGATTGAGAGGGGGTCAAATACTTATTTCCCTCATTAAAATGCAAATCAATTTATAACATTTTTGACATGCGTTTTTCTGGATTTTCTTGTTGTTATTCTGTCTCTCACTGTTCAAATAAATCTACCATTAAAATTATAGACTGATCATTTCTTTGTCAGTGGGCAAACGTACAAAATCAGCAGGGGATCAAATACTTTTTTTCCTCACTGTATTTCTCTATACTGTAGTATATGTTTAGTTCATTTTAGTAATTAAGGTTTTAAATATATGAATTTTTTCTTACCAGAGGAACCTTTCTAATGTGAAAACCCAGGATAAACACTTACCTTTGTAAGACAAGCTAGTCAGGCAAAACAATAGCAAGAGAATACAGTATATACAATCTAACAAAGCCAAAACACGTAAAAACAGACGTTATAATAATGCTATTTGTTTTGATATAGCATGCCAGTCTTGTTTGAAGAAGTCCACGCTCAGACAGGGATTGGAGCAGAAATGCAGCAGTATCTGTTCCAGGGTCACCCACTCATCCTGGGTGATGAGCCCAGCATGAAAGTGATCAACCTGCCGCCCACCTCTGCAGAGCGACCCATCTTTCTGCTCAGCAGACGAGCCGAGAAAATCGCAGTACTGCCTCCCAGAGAGCGTAAGAACACTGGATCATTTCTGGCTGTGAATAATAACTGAATAATTATCTTATGAGGTTTGTTCCATATGTGGAACAACACAATAAAATTGATGCATTGTTTCTCATTTTAATCTATTGTGTAACATTAGATGTAATAATAATAATAATAATAATAATAGTTATAGTAATTTCTCTGTGATCTTTCATCAAAAGAGTCGATTTCTTTTTAGTTTTTTGACATAATAATAGACTTCATGGATCTGGACGTCTGATCTGTCCAAGCCACTCCCTGTCACTTCCTCTTTCTTTTATTTTCTAGCCGAGACCCCAGTTTTCCCCTCGAGGTTTGATGTCATGGCCGACCACACTTTCTCAAAGGTAGTAAAGAAAGCCTGCTTTGTACTCATCGTTGCGTTTAAAGGGAAAGTAATTATTAATCTTTGACTAAACATCCAGCGCCCAACAAAACCCTCTTGTTCTTCTCAACAGACCCTAGTCGGGGTGATCCACCAATTTCTCCGGACAACGCGGCTCCTACACAAGCACAGAGACCTGATTCTGCAGGGATTCTATAGTCATATGTGAGTAACATACACTGCAGTAACGATGTGTGTCATGTAAACATTTACACTATGCTGTAGAAGAAGTCCAGTCATGTGCTCTGTTGTGCTTTTAGTAGAAATTTATTTTTGACCTTCAATATTTATAATTCATTATATAATACAATTAGAGACCACTAAAGTTACTAAAAAAATCTGATATTATTTAATGAAAACAATGACAACAGATCTCCTTTCGCCGAGCCCCACACGAATTTATGGAGATACTAGAGATCCAGATCCTTTCTGCCTCTGGGTGGAGCTCAAATCTTCTTTAATTCCAGACTGCTGGGACTACGGCTGCTCCTAACGCCATACAGACTTCATATGAATCCATAATGAACTTTTTCACAATATCTGTTGTTACCCAGATGAGGATGGGTTCCCTTCTGAGTCGGGTTCCTCTCAAGGTTTCTTCCTCTTAAAACATCTTAGGGAGTTTTTCCTTGCCACCGTCGCCACTCAGTGGCTTGCTCAGTTGGGATAAATTCACACCTTTAATATCTGTATACCATGTTGATATTCCTGTAAAGCTGCTTTGAGACAATGTCTATTGTAAAAAGCGCTATACAAATAAAATTGAATTGAATTGAATTGAATTGAATAACATACATCCACTGGCCACTTTAATAGGAACGCCTTTTCACTTGCCCATTCCTGCAATTATCCAGCAGCGCAGTGTATAAAATCATGAAGGTACAGGTCAAGAGCTTCAGTCAATCGTCACATCAGATATCAGAATTGGGAAAAAAAACATGGCTTTGACCTTGGCGTGATTTCTGTTCTTTTATCTGACAAGACTGAATCCTGATGTAGTTGTCTGCTGCTGTAGCCCATCCACCTCAAAGTTCGATGTGTTGTAAGTTCTGATATGCTTTTCTGCTCACCGCGGTTGTAAACAATGTTATTCGAGTTACCGTAGCCTTCCTGTCAACTCGGACGAGTCTGGCCATCTGACTTCTCTCATTAACGCGCCATTTCCGTTGGATGTTTTTTTTTTTTTTTTTGCACCATTCTGTATAGATTGACGTGTATGAAAATTCCAGGAGCTTGAAATACTCAAACCAGCCCATCTGGCACCATCAAAAATGCCACAGTCAAAATCTTAGATCTGAGATCACTTTTTATTTTTTATTTTCTCACTCTGATGTTTGATGTGAAAATTAACCGAAGCCCTTTACCTCTAACTGGTTGAATTTATGCACTGTGCTTCTGCCACATGATTGGCTGATTGGATAATTGCATGAATGAGCCAGTGTACAGGTGTTCCTATTAAAATGACTGGTAAATGTATACATCAGTGTATACCACTAATGATAGGGGGCTCAGACTTCTGGACCCTACTGTGACTGTTTCTACCTGTTCTTTTTCCTCATTTACAGTGAAAGTGTTCGTATTGAATGCAATAAAACAGCACACAAAATCGCCATGGTGAATATGAAGCTGCTGTCCTGCCTGAACACAGAAGAAACACTGGACGCAATGTATGGGCCTGTGATATCACTCACAAATTGCTAGCATGTACATATCTAGAGCAATTTTGAACTCAAGGGTGGACAACTGATAAATTCATTAGCTAGTAAAATCTAAAATATTCTTGCCCAGTCCTGTTTTTAGTGCTAGCTAACGTAATGTAATAACATATGGTGAGCTAATTAAGTGAATTAATTCTGAAATGCACAGGCTAAAGGAGACAAATCAATATATGATCATTATCTTCTAATAAAGTTTTAAATGTAGCACATCGTGATTGCATACTCTACACTTTAATAGCCCGGACATGAAATCTGCTTGTCCAAGACACCCAGGATAGTGATTTGTTTACTACACTGTATACCACACTCGGTATTGCTCCAGTGTAATTGGTTATTTCCATATTCGTTTAATTAAAATAAATAAATTAAATATTCGCAAAATATTCTTTTGTCCTGCAGAAGCCAGGTTCCACTTGATGTACCACTTTCATCTGACAACATGCAGAAACTCAGATTGGTAAGAAACTTATTAACAATATAACAATATTACATATTATAGATCTAGATAGCTGAGGGTGCAATGCTGAGGCCACTCCCCCAGTAGTAGACCATGACAGTTCATTTCACCAAAGTCATTTTTTGTTCTAAGATATGTCACAGAATTTACACATTAATTCTATCCTGCATTCATTTATTTTCTGCAGAGAAAATCTGATTTTTATTAATCTAATGCATTCCTTTGTTTGAGAACTAAAAACAAAAACAAACACCTGATGACATAATACACTGCAATTTCTACTTTCTTATGATTTCATTATATAAAACACACCCAGTGTTTTACATGTTCATTTAACACTATGGACACTATGCTATTTATTAAACAGCATAGAGGGGAGACTTGTATGGCAGCCTCATGTCACTATGCATAGAATGGTGTCATCAGGTGTCTCTCTGTTAGGAATATCTGTCGGTGAAAAGGGGGGATATTTTAGGCAGTATGTGTTTGTGAGGATTGTGTTTTTCACCAGATCCATGAGAAACTACCTATGTACGGCAGCGGCATCAGAGAAATCCAGAACAAACTGCAGCATCTGCATGTGGAAGTAGCTGGGCACTGCAAGACACTGACTCAGGACAAATGGTACGCTAATGATAAGTTATTAAATTTGCTAGCAGAAAAGATGTTCATTATGCCACAATTAAAATTGAGGCCAAACGTTTATATACGTTTAGAGTAAAGAAAGTCTCGGTTGGGCATCTAGATTGTTTCCAAAGATCAGAGATAATTTTCAATTAAAGAGAGATTTCCAAATGACTGAAGGTACCATGAACAGCTGTACAAATAATTGACTACAGATTTAAAAGCCTTGGGACCACACAGACACTGCATCTTTCGGGAAGGAGGCACAAAACTATATAAAATAATACATTTGAACTGTTTGGCCAAAATAATCAGAACTATGTATGGCCGTTAATCTGAAGAACACCATCCAACTGTGAAGCATGGCAGTGGCAGCATCATGTTGTTAATGGTGTTTTTCAGAAAAACATTGAGGGCATCATGAGGTAGGAGGATTATCTAGAACTACCGGAGCAACACCTCCAAGACAGCCAGAAAGTTCAAACTTGGTCAGAACTGATTCTAAAGACAACAACGTGAAAGTATTGGAGTGGCCATTACAAAACCTTGACCTGAATCCCATAGAACATTTGTGGACTAAAAAAGTGTCTGAGCAAGGAGGCCTACAGACCTGACTGATTCTTTCAGGAGAAACGAGCAAAAAGTATTGGGCGGAGCTTGCGGAAGCCTGCCCCAAATCATTCGATTCAAGTTAAGCAATTAAAAGGCAATGGCAAGAAATACTAACAAAGTGTATATAAACTTGTGACCCCACTGTAAATTTGATATAGTAAATAAAAACTGACTATTTATGGAATTATCATAGATACCCTAATTGATTTAAAGTGCACCTATTATGGTTTTTCAGATATTCTCTTTCATGTGGTGTGTTACAGAGCTGTTTGTGAACGTAAAAACGTCTGTAAATTTCAAAAGTCGAAGTGCACGACAAACGGAGTTATTGACTCCCAAAAGAAGGAACCGATTATGAACAGGTGAAATGAGTCGTTAGTGATTCCAGATTTTACTTCCTGTACTAACCTACGTAATTTAGTAACCCAAAAACCCACCTCTGGTCTTCATTGGCTGCTCGTGAACAGACTGAGCTGAAACTCGTTATTGGTAGTGGGCGTTTCCTTTTCGACACACACTGACAGCAGTAGACCAATCACAACAGACTGGGACATCTGACCAATCAGAGCAGAGTATGCTCTCTGAAAGGAGGAGTTTAGAACGAATCCTTTTAGAACGGATCATTGAACGAGTCATTTGCGACACTGGGGTGGGGGTCATCGTAATGCTTTAATTAGAATACCTTTAGCCTAGGTATATGTAAACAGTCTGAAAATCCAAAAACAAATATGTTTATTGTAGCTTTAAAGTTGCGCACAATTACAGTTTGCGAGCTGTTTAACAACACACATCTCGATTTCCTTGATGCAGCATACAGAAGATGGAGGTGCTTCTTGAGAAGATTGTGGCTGTACATCGACAGTTTCGCAAAGACAGACAAATTGGCAGTGAGTACATGTGTGTTCATATCAGTAATAGGTCTAGTATGTGATGTTTGATATCAAATAATCAGGATTGAATAAAAAAAAAAAAAAAAATTATAATCAGTGAGTAAGACCAAGGTCCTTTTATGTTTACACAAAACTGAACTCCAACTCTAAATATGAAAATCTGGCTCAGTAAGAATCTCTATATTTGGACGTGAAGTTTCTGGGTATTTCTAGTCATGAAACAGGGAGCCTCCTTCCAGTCAGGGGAGTGCGGATAAGATTTCTGATATTCTATTTCTGCGAATACTGGTTCAAGAAACCATCTATCCTTTTTAAGAAACAGCCCATGGTCTCATTAGAGACGCAGAAAAAAATGATTCAGCCTTATATAAAGGTGTGTAAATATACATTTCAGTATGTCAGGCGTGAAGAAGGGCGTGTCTCTCTCTCGCCATGATTTGCTCTGATGATTTACGTTAAGTAGAGCACCCAGAGCACAGAGTTATTGGGAAGTGACTCGCTGAGAGAAAAAAACAGATGAGATTTTCACGTACATCACAGAGTAAAGCTAATTCTCTCTCATCCTCTCCTACAGAGCTCAACTACAATGACGAGCAGATTCACAAGTTTGAAAAGTGAGTATCGGGTTGGTAGTAAACGTTTAGCGACTTACTGACACGCTGCTGGCGTTTGAACATCAGCTTTTTGCTTTGTATTCTGAGTAGGATTAACCTGTCAGCCCACATTAAGAAGGTGAAGGCTCTGTTTCGAGATAACTGCCTGCAGAGGTATCAGGAGGTTTTGGCTTCTGTGGTGGCATGGACCAGGTGAGAGCAGACTGATTACATCATCGCTGTTTGTTTACTAATGACACAAGCGGACAGTTATGATTAATCAATATTACACAAGAAAACCCTTATTCGTATATGTGTAAGCTTGGAATTTCTACATCGCAGAGTGTGCTGATTTGGTCAGTAGAATGCAAGATGAATTTAATTATCATTCAGTCACTTGTTGTTTAATTGTCACTTAATTAGCACTCTTAGAAAATAGGTTCCCTTTAGCACCCTAAAGGGTTCCTTTGATGCATCCCACTACGGGAACTCTTATAGGTTCTACAATAGGGCTTATCTTTCAGACTCTCTTTTGAATGTTAGAGCTACTACTAATACAAAATAGCCCCAGAGGAGCCTTTTATTTATTTCTTTCTCAAAATAGTTCTATGAGTGTCTTCAGTTGTTCCCTTTGGGAGGGTTTTTTTTTAGTGGAACCAAATATATTTGTTTAAATAAGAGTTCTAAGTAACAGGCTAAGACTCTTGGATGTTATTTTTTGCGGTTCATGGCCTGTAAATGGTGTACAATGTGAAACATGGTTATTAATGTGTGTGTGTGTGTGTGTGTGTCCACAGTGAACTATCTGACATTCAGTCAAAGTTAGAACACTTCAGCAGTTTCTTCTTACAGCTAATAGGGGATCTGCAGACGTGTGAAGGACAGCAGACAAAGGTCGGGCTTGTAACTCCAAAACACTCTCACTTCTCCATTAAGTAATAATGATATCTCTAATCCTCATTTATATTGCACTATTTCCCCTTTTGAGTCTAAAATCTCAAAGTGCTGTGGAAAGAAACTATTATAGTTCAAACTAAGGATTAATGATAAAGCACATGAATTAAATCATCTATAGCAGTGGTTCTCAACCGGAGAGATCGGAAAGGGGGCGCAAATTGTTTTCAAGAAAGAAAAAAAATACACAGACAGGGCATCGTTTGGGTACTCTGTGTATTGTATTGCATTTCAAATAGAATGTGTATAAATGAAAAACCCCGTGTTCCCTCTCCCTCTGTATTTTCTTTTTGCAGCGGAGAGGCGGAGCTTAGCCTGACTTTTATCTAGGTGTCAGTGCAGACCAGTGTTGCCAACTTAGTGACTTTTCAGACCCCTTTAGCGACTTTTTTTTGTGCAAAAAAAAAAGCACCTAGCGACAAATCTAGTGACTTTTTGGACAAACCTTAGCAACTTTCCAAATGTCGGCAGTACTGTCCTGCAAGCGCGAGGTCTCGCTTTCCCGCTGCAGTCACACCTCTCTCTGCGTCTGCTCTGTTCAGTGAGTGGCTGAGAGCCGGAGAATTAAGAATATCATGGATAACGAGACACGCCCTTCTTTCCAATTTACTAACAATGTCCTGTATAACAAGACGCACCCTTCGTCCCAATTTACATCATTCATATGTGAATGTTTTTAGAACGCAAGATGAATGTAATGCAATATGTTTTACATGTAAAATAGTCCATGTTATTACAGCGTAGTTCTCTTTTTCAGATTAGTTACAGTTTTCAGAAACCTTTTTGATCATTCATGTTCCGTTATATACTTTATATAGTTACTTTAAAAAATCATAAAAGTTATGAAAAACAATCGATCTATCTATCAAAACAGATTATAGATTAGTTTATATAAATAGATAATCATTATACCTGGTCTCCTCCAATATCGGGGGGGGGGCCACATGATAGGGGAGGCTTGAGGGGGGGGCTTTAGTTAGAAAAGGTTGAGAACCTCTGATCTACAGTAACTGATGAAATAACTATAAATCTATAGTTATTAAGTACAAGTATTAAGGATTAAGTATTAAAACTTATAAGTTGTTACGACACGGCGAAATCGGCGTGGCAGCTCAGGGTGTAGTGTAGTGCCGCCCAGGGACGTGGCGGAGGAGGACTACACTTCCCAGTCATACCCGCGCTCGAGTTCGCCGTACTTCTGATTACGAACACCTGTACACACCTAAGGTTATATAAGGGCCTCCCTAGCATGAGCCGCTTGCGAAGTAACCGCTCAGCAGCCTCGTCTCTGTTTGATTACCAAGCCGGTTTCATTATAAGTGTTTTCCCTGGTGCTCAATTTAAGTATTAAAACCCAGTGATGGACAGCTGTTACTAAAGAAGTACATTTTAATTTAGATTTAAAAATACCTAACAGAGCTTCTGATTCCATCGTTTCTTAGGGATGCCAATAACAAGTAAGAAATAAAGCATGATGGGAAGGTACAGTGTGTTACCACTCCGAAGTTGATTTCTTTACAATAACACCACACATCCTGAAGTGTTTTATTCCTCTTATACCACAGCGACATGCCAACAATTTTTTTTTTTTAATGGAAAACAAGTCAGTTCCTGTTATAACCTAACTTATAACAGCTATAAACAGTTGCTCCCTCATCACCTTTTTTTTTGTCTCATAAAGTTAATAAGACCATAAAAAGCTATTTTCAGGTTATGTTGTCCTGAAGACTTTCCCATGATGGAAAACCTCTGACAGTTACAAAAACGCTGACACTGGAGACTACTTCCAGACATGCAAACCGAACTCACTCAATCTCCTCGCAAAAACTTTCACCGTATCAACAATAACACGTTGTCCGAGCAGTGCTGCTATAGTCCGAGCATCTGACCACTTACAAAGAACACTTCATTCAGACGGATAATGTTGTTGTTGTTTTTTTAAAAATTGAATAAAACCCATTTCATTTGTACAGGTTTTGGACAGAGCGTTGGTCATAGCACTTCAGAGACCAGCTGGAGCAGAGGCCAATGATGGAATGAAGAATCGAGACAATATGATTCTTAGGTGGGTCCCTGGAATACAAGACAGCTCTCATTTACATACATCAAAGTATTAGGGATTTATACAACAGTTAGTTCTGATTCACTAATTCCAATGTATGAACGTGTCACATATTCTCGGACAGACAAATAAGACTGTAGCTTGACTACACAGTAGCTTGATTATAACTGCCCATGTAAACGTAGTTAATGTAATTAACAGAGACAGTGTGCAGTAGTGTAGTGTTGATTGCCCACTCACTCACTCACTCACTCACTCACTCACTCACTCACTCTAAATAAATAAAACCCAAAAAGTATTCTGGCTACATAGTACAGCCATTTTTGCCTTTTGTTGGTGTTGGATGGATGTGGACAAAGTGGGCTTTCATTTCATTATTTTGATATAATTTAAATAAGTCATATTAGATCAGTCTCCAACACAAATTATAAGACAGGTACCTTGACCACAAATATACATGACTAGAAAGATGTTTTAGTGGTTTAAAAAGATTTAAAAGATTTTGGTATGCCCCCTATTCATAAATCTCTAGTGACCTCCCTGGTCTTATTACTACAGTAATGTTCATGACATCATCGTGGACATGGTAAGTGATCATTTTCAGGAATATAACGTTTGACTTAAAATATGAAAGCTCCCCAGATGAAGATGAAAAGAAAGAAGAGATGCCAAATTTACCAGAAGCACCTTTATCAGGAATGTACAAATCATTGTGCACTAGGTAGCCAGCCCATGATTATGAGTGTGATATTGCTTATTGCTTGATTCCATTAATTATTTTATTATACTAAATATCAGCACAGCTGTGTTGATCTCTGGCCATATCACAGCCGTGCTGATGTTTAGTATAACTGCACTAGTGAGATTGCAATTTGCTTAAATAACCAAATATGAATACTTTATTTGTAATTAAAAATAAAAGATTCAAAAAGAAGGTGCACTATTATTCATTTTTTTTTTTTAGAAAACTTTCTAGAAGTGCATCTGGTTAGGACTGTAGGTGTATATCGAGACTGGGATCCCTGGACACACAACAAAAAGTCGCACAAGCGTAACTGCCTGGTCAGTGTCATGGTGGTTTAAATTAGGTTTCGAGTTCATGTATGCTTCCGGTCAAAAGTCTGGAGACACTTGACTGAAATGTTTCTCATGATCTTAAAAAACATTTTGATCTGAAGATGTATGATTAATTGTTTGAAATCGGTGTCATTTCTTTCATTAGAAAACTATTTATTAACTAATTATTTTCCAATGCTGTACATTATTTTCAGGGGCATAGTGTTAAGATTAAAAAAAAAAAAATTTAAGAAAGAGCATAACCTTCTGATTTAGGCCACTCTCCCTTTGGGTTTAAAGCCTAATACAGATATAATGCGTATATAGGTTATACACATGATCAGTGCCTTTGGTATACATGGAAACGCTTTTTACATTTAAATTATTTTCAGCCTTTTTCTCTTTTTTACTTACACAGGCTGGTTAAGAAAACTAGAAATGATGATCTGTGGTGATATTTTCTATTTCAGGATGAAGAGACTAAGGGACGAGATGGAAACAGTGGCTCGAGAGCTGCAAAATAACAACCTTATAATAGAAAGGTATATTACAAAACCTGAGAAGCAACCTTGCTATTAATAAACCAAAACCTACATTCTGACATGCTCTTTTGTGGGGTTTTTATTGTTAAAAGTCTCAGAGCTTTCAACTCTACGCTGGTGCTGGATCCTAGTTTACCACAGCCGAAAGGATCATGACGATCCTAAAGAGCTCCATCTAGTGTCCGATGTAAACAGCCCGCAGTCAGAGCCAGATACAGCCTGGGGAATGCAGATGAGCTTGGGAATGAACAAACAGGTGACTGAAACAAGACTTTTTCAACCTGTTGTGAGACCACTGGCTCTCTGTAGATGCTCATATCAAGTTCAAGTTCTTGATGCTGATGAGAAACCAAATGAACTGTTCATACAACTAATTCACCCACCTGTATTCCACAATGCTTACCCCAGTCTGTGAGAGGAAAATCACTGCTGATACCACCACTGCATAGTACTTAGTCTAAGTCACTATTAGTCACTTAGTCTCTTGTCAATATTAGTTCTGTACTGGAAAAATGAACTGTTCAAGTTTCTTGAGTGCCTACAAGAAACACCTAACTGTTTATGTGTGTACATTATTATTATTATTATTATTATTATTATTATTATTATTATTACTATTATTATTATTATTATTATTATTATTACTATTATTATTATTTTATTATTGTTGCCACTCTTGACCAAGGCCCTTAACACTCTCTGCTCCAGGGTGTTGTATCATGGCTGACCCTGTACACTGACTCCAACTGCCTAACAAGCTGGTATATGCAAAGAAAATCATTTCACTGTAAAGTATATGTAACAAAACAAAAAAAGACTTCTATAATAAAGAATCATTAGTATTATTGTTATTAACCGATAATATGTCTTGTTTCAAACAAGCTATATCTTTAAAAGAAAATACTGCACCTGTTTCACTTCAAAATACATCCTGTTACAGAATTAAACCCCACTATAATTTCTGTTTCGCATTCTCTTGAACGTAAACTGCTGAATATTACAGGCGTTTGTATTATTATATTTTTATTAGTGTGTATTCTTCAGTCTCACTTGAACTTTGCTCACTTGAAAGTGCTTTGCGATTAAAGCTTGAATTCCAACCACATACTTACTGTGTACTAGGACGTTATCAAACCATTGAACTGTAGTTCCTTCTTATTCTTAGTGAGTAGGCACTTATGTCAGCTCCTAGATGCTTGGATTAAATGTCCTTCTCTTGTAAATATCTCAAATATAAGTGTCTACCAAATGAATAAATGTGAATGTAAATGTACAATATATGACCTCAGAAAGTTTCGCCACACCAGCACTTCTGCTGAATCATCTAGACCTAAACCGTATTAAATATTGATGCCTGTGTTAATCTCACTCTTACAGTGTGCTGATTATTGCTCAGGAATGTATACCGTAAGATATTCGGTACTAAATCTGTCACATATATTGGTCTAATGGGTGTTGCTTTGATAGATAAGTCTGCAGTGTGGCTCTGTTTAATTAGTCTCTTGATCCACAGAGAGGAGTTGTTGATGCAGGAAGAGGTGTGAACTGTAGAGATATGGAAAAGACTTGATTAGAGTAAAATGTGCTGTGTTCCCGGTTTTATAATGAGAAAACCACAGTACAGTGTTTTGTTCAAATGATTTTTCAGTATAGGGAACACTTTTTAGATGATTTCAGTGCTAAGGATTATTCCATCTCATTATAATCATAAAAAAAAATGTGTTGTTGAAATTGTTCTAGACAGTAAATATTGTTTTGGGGTTTTTTTTCTTCAAAAATGAAATAAAAATAGCAACATGCATCACTTGAAACCGTCAACTGTTCAGCCCACCCAGGTTATCAGTGGAACATCTAGTTAACACAATAGCCAACCTCTACTTGTCAAAACTTAACGAAGAGAATGAAGCAAATGGTTATTTATAAAGTGATGAATGGTGTATTATTAAAAAAAAAAAAATTGTATTTTAATATAACCTTGGGCTTATATACTGAGAAGACACACCAATATGAAACAATGTTTGTTTTGTAAAAGGGAAAGATACCACTGGCAGGGGAAGTCCTGTGGCTACTGGGGAAACTACATCATGGGCATGACAAACTCACTCATGCTACGTCCCAAACCGCAAAACAACGTACTAAGGGGTGTCAAAACAGCACGTCACCAGAGGCATAATGTCACGAGCATGTTTCAAATCATATTCCTAAACTGTGTGTCAAAATACTACTCTACTTATCAAAATAATAAACTTAGCATCCTGAAATCTAATACCCTAGTAAACAATACACCAAAATGCTTCTGTATGCACATTTATTGTTCAGCAAAGCCAGAGCCATAGAGTTGTACAAACACACTATTTTGACATAGACATTCACTGACACTCTTAGAAAATGGCTGCCTCTGAGGTTTGCTTGCTTGATTAATGGTTCTAGTTACCTACAGGAATTCTACTTGTAAGGTTTCCCTAGAGAGGCAAACCAAAGAACCATATGAGGAATGGTATAGGCTGATCATACAGCTATAGTCTGTGTTCAAGGGAGATATTTTCGAGAGTTACAAAGCCACAATGTTGCTGCTGCTGGAAAGTACACTCTCGACCTGGGGGAATCCTTAACAGCTGTGTGTAGAACCCTACAAAACAGTGTGTGTTATCGGTTTCAAATTAGAAAGCCACAGCTAATGACACTTGACTATAAGTACAAGAGGCATTTTCCCCCCTAAGATTGTAGTCTCCAAATCCTTGTGGATGATTCCTAGCTTGTTCTGTTTCATATTTATAAATTTCGTGAAATCTTAATATGTGACAAATGTGTAAGTCGATTCAGGAATGAATCTGTTCTGCAGTGAAAGATTCGAATCGGTTCTCTAGTATGACTGATTCTAGAGTTTCAGCTATGATTGATTACACTAAAAAAAAAAAAAAAAAAACCAGTACGCAGTATGTAGTGGGGGGTGGGTCATTAAGGTCCTGGTAATTATGGTTAATAGCTCTAGCTTCTAAAATGGATTTTTTAGAAGTTTCTCCTAGAATCACAAACCAATGAACTCTTTCAGATCCTTTTCTAAGAGTGTACATTTATACAAATGAACTTATTAGCTATTTGTTTTGTAACAGTTGGAATGTGATTTTAATTTAAACTTAGACACACAATTTAAAAAAAAAAAGTACCACTGAAGGTTTCCTAAAGCGGGGTTGTACAAAGTCAGGCCACAGAGCCTGGAGCTTATCCCAGGGAACTCGGGGCACAAGGCAGTGGCCACTCTGGATGGGGTGCCAACCCATCGCAGGCACAATCACACACACACACACACACACACACACACACACACACACACACACACACACACACACACACACACACACACACACACACACACACACACACATTCTTCTTCTACTTCTTCACTATGGACAATCTGGAAATGCCAATCAGCCTACAACGCATGTTTTTGGACGAGAGGAGGAAACCCGGAGGAAACCCCCGAAGCACGGGTAGAACATGAGAACTCTGCGCACACGGGGCAGAGATGGGATTCGAACCACCAGTCAGTGCGGGGAAAACATGCTACACACTAAGCCACCGTGTCCCCTGGAAGATTTCCTTAAATCATTAAAAAAAAAAAAAGATTTTATAGATTAAAAAGAGTGTGAATTGCTGTTGAAAATCTAAAGACCAGGATACTTTGTATTTCAATTTCCTGAAATCTTCATACATGACAGATGTGAGAGGGTGTTTGTATTGCTTTTTGTTTAGGAGAAGAAAAAAATCAAGGCCAAATGTTTGTTGAAATAATGTGAAGTAGCAATGAATAGAGTGTCCTACAGTACTTCATTAGCTCTAATCCCATCACTTTCACAGCTATTCATTATTAGATGGAATGAAATGTCTTGGTCACAGGTCAGTGGTTGCCCTTCTGTTAACCCCCCCCCCCCTTTAAATTTCTCATGTTTCTCTTAATCCACACCACCCTGTGTTTGAGTTTGCGTGGGCAGTGAGGAGGGCAGAGAGGCGCGTCTTCTTTAAGAGCGCGTCCTCCGACTCGCTGCCATTTAAAGCTTGTCGCATCCAAGCGCGTCACGACTTAACCGACTATCACCATTCATCGCACGTACAGTCGCCCGGCTGAAAGCGATGGCGTCCGTTACGTTAGGACAACACCCGGGTCGGCACCACCTCGATTCAGATAAGCTGTTCTTCCGCAAATTGGCGAACGAGGGGAAGAAATTAATGCGCAAACCGTCACAGGAGAAAATGACGCGGGAGCGCGCGGCACCTCTGAGAGCACCACTAAACCACCGACCATCTTCAGACACGCTGAGCGGGACAGCATTAGAGATGTGCGAGAACAGTGATGCACAACCGCCACGTAGTACGCATGGGACGACGGACGCGGACGCGGACAGAGTCCCCGCGGCGCAGCGCGCACTGGAATGTGCGTGTTACGACGCGGCTCAGGCGCAGCCTCGCAGCCGCACCGACGCGCAGAACGCGAACACGAACAACAACGGCATCATCAGAGGTAACGCTCGAAGAAGCTCGGCGAAAAGTGTCCACGAACTGTCAGGAGGCAAACACGTAAAGTTCCGGTCCTTGTCCGCAGACGGAGACACGTTAGAAGGAATCCAGCTCGAGCGGCTTACGCAGGGCAGACGAGGAGTCGTAAGGCTTATGCGGACTGAACAACCGAGAAGGCAAGCATGGTCAATATTCGATCAAGATGAGTCCAGGGTGAACAAGGAAAAAGGAGAAGGACACCTTTTCGCCCCCCGCAGGGTCACGCAGGACTGGTGCGACGCCTGCAACCGGCTGATCAAGAGCACGGCGCTCCGGTGCGAATGTGAGTTGATTCAGGAATGAGTCTATTCTGTAGTGAACGACTCTTTGGGGGCGAGTCGATTCTTTGGCTTGACCGAATCTGTAGTTGCAGCTATGTGAGATGGATTGCCCCTGCCTACACTGCCAGAAAAGTGTATAGGTACACTCTCTTTTTGTAGGGGGTTAACCAGAAAAAATAATTGTCATTTGTTTCTGGCTAATATATTTAGATCTAGCTGCTAATTCGTATCTGAATTTCCTGAAATCTTCCTATGTGACAAATGTGTAAGTCGATTCAGGAGTGAGTCTTTTCTGTAGTGAACAACTCTTTGATGGCGAATCGATTCTGTAGCTCGATTGAATCTGTAGTTGCAGCTATGTATAAAAAAAAGTAGTTACACTTTCTGGGGTGGTGGGGGAGGTCATTTTGTTATGGTTAATAGCACCAGATCTAGCTTCTAATTCGCATCTGAATTTCCTGAAATCTTGACAAATGTCAAGGCGAATCGAGTCTCTAGCATGATCGAATCTATAGTGATACTGATTACCCTTCACTGTCAGAAATAAAACTAGTGTATAGGTACACCAATCCCCCCCCCCCCCCCCCCCCTTAATTTCCCCAACTGGGGGAAATAGAGGTACTTTTTATGGTTAATATCTCTAGTTCTAGCATCTAGAAAGGGTTTTCTTTAAATCACGTTGGTTAAAGCTTCTAGAATCACAAACTGATGAACCCTTCCGAGTGCTTTTCTAAGAGTGTACATTTATCCAATGAGCGTATTAGTTATTACATTAATAACAGCTGGAATGTGATTGTTAATGTGGTCTTAGATACACAATTAGAAAAAAAAAAGGCCATAAAGGAAACCATATCTTCATAAACAGGCTCTACTGGGAAAACACTCACACTTTTAAGGGTTCCTACAGGGAGACAAAGGTTTTGAGGTTAAACTAGCTATTATTACATACAGTAAATGAGAGTTTATCCTTAATTTTGAAAAAAAGAAAAAGATTCTATATAATAAATGATCTAATTAAACCGTATATGTGACTTCCTGTAGAAAATGAAAAGGGTGGCAATGTAACATTTCTTGTTATGGCTGGGGTGGTGAATTAAATGAATTATAACTCATTGTGTCAGCAGTTTGTATATGCAATCACATCAACCATTCGGATGTGAGAGAATCAGATCAACAGTGCATTTCTATGATAAAATTTATATGTGACAATTGCTAGCTTATTGTCTGTCCCAGGTTTCACATATTCTCCCTGTGTGTTTCTTCTGGGTTCTCTGGTTTCCTCCCACCTCCCAAAACATATCAGTAGGTGGATTGGCTAGTAGGTGTGTGCACTGTGATCATGATAGGCACATACCATGCAATCCCTCAGTGTTTATAGGATAGGCTCTGGATCCGAACTGATTAGTGAAGATGACTTAATTATGATGACTATAGGCACACTTACTGTATAATAGGCACAAAATGATTCATTCATTTACCTTTTTTAAAAAGGGTAAGTAGTTTTTTTTGGGTTTTTTTTTTTTTTGTATTTTGAAGAGCACAAGAGGAACGATGAAGTAGCATTTTTCCAAACAGGCATGCCAAATATGCCTTGAGAAAACACTATCACGTTTATCTCTCACATAGAACTAAGGACAAGGATTTATGTGTGTGGAGGGGGGACAAGAGGCAGACAGTTTAGCATTATCAATCATAGAGGGGCAGATTGAGTAGGGAGTATGACTCCAATTACGCCAGCTTTGGAGACTTTCTGGGTTCATCTGGTATTTCCTGCTGTAGGGGGGCTGTTGTTTTATGTCTCGAATCATGTCATAACCCAGCACATTTCATCAAAACGATGACTTCAGATATGAGCTGGTGGTTCTTTGCAGGATACAAGGCTCTTGCAAGGAAGAGAGTAGAAGGGGACATCCCCAGCAGGGGTCATTGTTTGTTTTGAATTGCACTATATGTCTTGTACTGACAGCCCCACAGTTATTCTTCACAAGGGCTTGATGGTTGTGTGATGGAGTTCTTGGTTTATGTTTGTAAGTAGAGCAGAAAATGTGACTTCTAAAAGCATCCCCTTTAGTACCGACCTAAATACCCGCTGTGGGATTAACAGGAGGCTTTTTAGCTCCACGGTTTGAAGGGCAGAGTAACTTCATCACATGCAGCCTATGTGGAAACAGTTACGCATGCAGTCTGAGTTCATGAATTCAATGAAGTTTTGCAAAATAAATAATAAGTAACATGGATTTGGCAACACTTCAGCGTTGAATGAAAGGCACTTCGGTGAAAATATTTGGATGAAAGCAGCAGAGAGTTGTTGTTCCCTTATACCCAACACATCCTAGGAGCAATTAAAGGAGGATTTCACTTTCATTCTGTCACCTCCCGTACTTCTTCCCTAAAAAGATAAGATCCAGCATTCTTTCCGTATGACACTGCCATCTAAAAAGAAAATCCACCCATCAAACTCCCAAGACCTACTTTCTTGTTCATCCTTTCTTACTCTTATAACTATTCTAAATTAATCTCATAGTAATTACTGAATAAAATGGGTTAATGTGAATATGTGAATAATAAAGAAAGAGTTTAAGAGGTGAATCAGATTTTGATCCAAACGTAATTGAATAGTTTTCCGTTATAGGCGTGAGTATGTGAATCACTTGTTTGTAGTGAAAGTGTAGGAGTGAATGTGTATCTACAGGTTCGAACATGTCAGGAACCATGTAGAAGTCTGTAACGCCCTGTGGGAAAGAGATGTTGGCTCATCTCTTTAGCTGATACGTTTCCTGTATGTGTGTCTAACCTGGCCCACACCTGCGAGCAATTTCATAGTAGTAAAATGATCCTGTGGCCTTGTGCTGTTTTTGTGTGAAGAGATAGAAGCAGATGGAGAAAGAGATTGAGAGAAACAGGGAGAGAGTGTGTTAGAGAGAGATAAAGTTGGTATGACTGCATGTGTGTGTTTGTATGTTGGAGAGAATGAGACAATAAGAGAATATGCAGTGTGTGCATGAGTGTGTGTGAGTGTACACAGTCAAGACAATGTGTGTGAAAGAGTGTGCACAGGCATGACTCTGTGTGTGTGTGTGTGTGTGTGTGTGAGGTACTGCGTTGGCAGTGTGTCTAAAGTGCTTTTTGGTAATCTCACGCTGGTAGTTACTGCAGTGAGATGTTTTAGAGAAATAGATGATAGGTCTAATAGTAAAAGATCCGTGTCTATCTTCAGTCAAGACATAAGTCGCAGGATTCATACTGATAACAATCTTACTGAGAGTTGTCCTTAGGCCCTGTTTACACTAGTGCCTTTGCGTTATGAAACGGCATTTTAAAATGAAAACGATCCTCGTCCACACTGGCGTTTCCTCTGTTTTTCAGAAATGATCTGCATCCACACTACACGACCGAAAACACATGTCACATGACCATTCATGCACAGTGGGCATGCGCATACAAATGTAAACATGAAGTTGGTTGTTAGTTGGCGGCAGACACAACAAACCAGCGTTCCATGTAAGGCTTACGGCGCTTGAAATGAGATTTGTTGCCAATTGCTCTAATCAGAGCTCGCCGCTTGCGCCTGTAGCAGCTGCAGTGTTATAACATACAGAATTTAACTGCACAGTGGCTGCTAAGAATAACAACAAAGCCAGCAAAGCTTGCGGTTCAGTCTCCGTGTTGTTGTGTATACGATCAAGCTAGCATAATGGTCGTATGGTAGGGGCGTGACGAATCAGGGAAGGATACACAATAATCCAGAAGACCCAGTCAGGGTGTGAATGTGGGCGAAGCCACGCCTTCTTTTCAAAAGTCTTGGTTCTGGTCCGTTAACACTGAAACATGAGCCTGGAGTTTTCAAACTAAAACAGGGTCTTCTGCGTTTCCAAAAGTCTCCGTTTTCAAGGGTCGAAAATGCCGGAGTAGTGTAGACGACAGGCAACAGTTAGCAACAGTTATGCGTTTTGCTACGGTTTACATGAGAAAACACACTCATGTAAACAGGGCCTAAGTGTCACTATTTATTTATTTATTTTAGCTCTTTTAGGTCACAACAACACTTGCCCAATGTGGGTGTCTGTGAGGTCATGTATGCGGAAGAGGGCAAATAGCACACTCCTCCGAGTGTGTTACATTGCCCTGTGACACAGAATGAGCAGCAGTTTGAAGAGATGCAGTTGACTGGCTTCACACGTCTAAGAGATAGCACATGTTAGCTTTCACCTTCCCCAGTTGGTAGCTGTTGTATGATGTGGAGGTGGGCACAATTCGGGGAGATAAACAGGGGTGAAAAAGATAGCATTGATTCCATACATTAAAACAATACAGTTAATTGTCAGCCTTTACATATATATGGTACACTGTAAATTAATTAGAGCATAGTACTTAATTTAACTCAGCGGCTTCTCCGACATTTTGTAGCCAGGGACCGCTTTAAATAATAATGTAATTTAAATAAATTCCACGGACCCCATCAGCACAGATTTATTTTATGAACTATTCAAATGATCAATCCAATGTGTACCATAATATTCTTCCAATATATTAGACTCATAAAGCTTTTTATTCATGAACATTTCAATGGCAGGTCCAAATTATGGTTTGGACCCATTTAACTGACCAGCTGTGCTTCGAAGACCCCCTTGGAGACCGTTGACAGTTTCAAAATTCCAGGAAGCCTAGGCGTGTCTAGCACTCCATCATTCCAACTTCACTGCATACCCTTCCTATTAGCTTCACTGTAATTACTGAACAATTCCAACTGATTATAGTTGTACATTATACTTTAAGATATATGACCGAATAAGAAATGGAACAGCCATATACGATAAAGCATCTATGGCTTTGTAGCTGCTGACTATCTAAAGAAAACAGAATAAACGTTTGTGTGGTTTGGAGAGAGCATATTAACTGCTTGTACATATAGCTGAGTACAGTACTAAAGATCTGTCACAACCTCAGTCTCTGATAGTACTGCGTTAAGCCCCAGCTATTTAAGATTGTTTGGGATTTGGTCTTCAGGGCACTCTGCACTACCTCTAAGTTGTCTCAGGTTTAAGAGCTGCATTATGTTCGAATGTTTTCTGAATTCCTCTGAGTTTTTAATTGAAACTAACATGTGCACGCTTTCTTAAGGCTCTATATATTTTTTGTGAAAATGACCCCTGGATTGAACTTAACCGAAAAGCCATTTTCAAAAGGAGCTTTTCTGCTTTCCAAAATGTCCGATCGAAGTCTATAATTCATACTTTCCAGTTTATTAGCTCAGACTGTAATCAATCTGGTCCGTAATTATACCAGGCTGAATCACTGTGATAGTACAGCCTTAAACCTGATCTCATGTAACCTATTATTAAAGCCACAGTTGCTTTTATACACACTAATTTACAAATGTTAGGCCTCTGCTGGGGATCGCTAGAAGATGGGAATGATGTATGAATGATTTATGAATGGAATATACAGAATGTTGTTGCATACATAAATAGATATATTTGTAGGTACTGTAAACAAAAAAAACAAAAAAAAGAACCAGTTCCTCGGTTTTCATCTAAATGAAGTTGTATGAAAAGATGTGAATGCTAGTCTTCTCAGCTTTGGGGTATATTTCCAGTTTTGCAACCACAAGATCATGTTGATTTATTTAGTATGTCATTATGACCGTCAGTTTTGAAGCGATGGAGTTGCAGTGTGAATGATGTTCTCTTGTTGATGAGGTCCAAAAAATGACAGTTGACCTCAGATGTATGATTTACATTGTACCATGGCCACCCAAATGAATGGGGTGCATTTCTTTTCCCATAAACCTTGTAGTTTACTTTGCTGACCTGACGGTTGTGTCATTGTCCTTGCTTCTGTAAAATAAATCACGGCTGAGTCTCAGGTCAATACAGGGCAGTCTTATTGTCGGAGTCAGCGAGGCAGAACATTGTCCTCTAATAGGCTGTAAGTCTTGTCCTTAGAAGTGGACATCTCTCTCTCTCTCTCTCTCTCTCTCTCTCTCTCTCTCTCTCTCTCTCTCTCTCTGTCTAAAT